>NC_084516.1:22373722-22633722 GCF_024500385.1 Phyllopteryx taeniolatus
CAAAGAGATTCTCCATACAGAAGGAGTCTTGAACCTGTCATTGCAAAGTATTAAATAAATACCAGTTAGCATGGTCAATACTTTTTCCATGTGTCATTTTGCATTATTACACACAATTTAATTTATTTAACTGTACAAAAGGCTTTGTTTGCAATGACAGTTTCAAGAAGCCGTCTGTGTGGAGAAACTAGTCACACGCATTGCTCTGGTGTGACTTTACAAGGTACTTTGTCAATTCTTCAATACGCGTAACACATACAGAGGATTGAAATTACGGTACTCAAGGGCCCGCAGTGCTACAAAAGACTACAAATAACAATATAAAACGCTAAATAAACTATAGTATATACCAGGGGTGGGCAAACCTTTGGGCTCAGGGGCCACATGGACTTAAAATTTGACAGGCGGGCCAAGCCAGGACCAGATGCTTTCATATCAAAAATATACCAAAACAAATGCATTGTAGTGTTAATACTTAGATTTACTTCTAATGGGAACAGTGTGGTATTGTTGATCACCTTTTTTTGCCAGTGAATCAAAGTCTGGTGTTGGGTTTGTTGTGGCAATTCTCAGAACACATTGGAAATGTCTCTGCGCTTAAGGAAGCATAAAACTCATCCAGTTTGAGAGTTGAACTTCTCTTTTAAGATTGTATCACATTGGAGATCAATGTGTTCCATCTGCAGCCCCCGTGGCGCTTTTTCAGGGTCGTGTGTGATGGAACATGACTGACACCAGCTGCAATGACGAGTACATTTTTCCAAAATCAGAGAACCGATGGCAGAACTCTCCATGCAGGTCGTCTAGTGATTTCCTGTATTTTTTCAGCGAAGCCAGTGTGGGCAAATGAACAAACAACTTGGTTTGCCATTTGCTTTGAGAATAAAGCTAGCTTGGTTTTGAAGGCTCTGATGTTTGTTTACATTTCATGCACAAACTGGTCTTCCCCTTGTAGCGTCACGTTCAGCTCATTCAGATGTGTCAGTATGTCCACAGCAAAAGCTAAATCACAAAACCAATCTGTGTCACTCAGCTCAGGAAAATTGGTCAGTTTCCTCCAGTAATGCCCAAAAAAGATCCTGTTTGAGATAGATATAGCGATCCATCAGTGGTAATGTTGGCAAGCGTACTCCAAGGTAGATTGTGCCTCTTGATGGCACCCGACACCACTCTCATACAAATCCTCTCCTCATGTTTTTTTCCTTCAGGGATTCCATGGCCAAAAACTCCTCTGTTATCTCAAAATTGTCATTAATCCCTTTTAAAACATTTAAAGCTGAGCGGTATCCTTTATGTCATTACTTTCGTCCAGTACCAAGGAATACAATGTACTGTAAATGACTCTGCTTTTTTTGTTTAGCTTGTTAGCTAAGTCGTCAATAATTAGCTCCACGCGGCGAGTCACTGTCTTGCGTGATAAGCTGATGTTTTCAAATTTCTTCTTGCTCTCAGGACACAAGACACTTGCTATCACTACCACGCATTCTTTCAGAAACTCTCCTTGGGAACGAGGCATGCTGATCTTTGCTAGTTTGAATGCCAGCAAAAAAACTAGCCTTGGTAACTGAATCTTGGATGGCAGTTTGTCAGATAAAAAGGTGTTTCGCTGAGCCTGCAAGCTTGATTTTAACCACTGAGTGGTAGCAATCAGTTCCTGCGTTGACTGGTTGTTAGCATAATCAACATGCTTGATAGAAAAGAGATGCCTGATGTTATATTCCTCTAAAACTGCAATGGTTTCTCAAAGGCCTTTTTAAACTCCCGCGCGGCTGGCAGCACCCACATTGTATCATGTGACCGATGCATTGGGCCGTGCACACAAGTCAAGGTCAGAGAAGCAAGCCAAATAAGACGTATAAATTAGATGAAAAAGCCCCAATGCTGCTAAAATGACTAGTGCGACTCTGAGCCACACACACACACACACACACGTGGTGCGTCAGAGTTCAGAAGAGGTAGAGGGCGCAGAGCGGGCAGAGAGTTCAGATTCCTGAAAGCCTGATCAATAAAATTGTCTTCGAGTAGGCTAGTCCTGGCCAGCAGACTCCGCAGTCTCCTCCCTGATGTGGTGCATGACTAACCCCTCGAAGCACTTCCTCAGGATGGAAGTGAGTGCTACCGGACGGTAGTCATTGAGGCAGGAGGGAGACGACTTCTTCGGGACCGGGACGATGGTGGTGGCTTTGAAACACTTGGGGACAAACCCTGATTCAAGGAGGTGTTAAAGATGTCCTTGAAGACATCTGTGAGTTCAGCTGCACAGTGCCTCATAACACAACCAGGTATTTTATCTTGGCCCGGGGTTTTTCGTGTGTTGATCCTGTCGCGAGATCTTTTCACGCTGTCCCGGGTCAGTGTCAGCACTTGGTCACCACGAGGGGGTGGAGTCTTGTGTGCAGGGGTGCTGTTGTGTGCCTCAAAGCGAACACAGAAGTCATTTAGCAGTCACACGCAGTCCGCCGCTGCGAGTCTTACCTCCCGCGTGAGTTCTGTCCGCTCGGTAGTTAACGCTGCTGTTAAGCCATGTTTCCAAAAACACAGCACTCTCCCACAGTGTTACAGGCAGAGCGGAGCAGTCGAATGTAATCCAGCTTGTTGTCCAGAGAGCGTACGTTGACTAACAACGATGGAGGGAATAGCCGGCTTCTGTGGTACCGCCGCGCTAACCCCATTTCTGCTTCCTTCTTCGCCGTTCATGGCCCCTCCACTCTGGGCGCGAGGCAGGAGTGGGGGTCGCAGCTGTTGTAGGCACCCGGAACAGACCGCAGTTCCCGTAGTTTAACTCCGTAAAAGTAGTTCTGCCGATATCGAGCAGAAGCTTACGACTGTATCTGCCTGCGTCTTGGAACATGTAGACATGACGAAGACGTACGTTCTCTTTCACGGCCAAGTTCAGATGTATCAAGAGTGAAATGACCGTGGAAATGTGCGGTGCCTCATGCCAACTTCATGGCTTGCGTACGCACGTTTCTGCAGCTGTTGGTACTTTGGCGACACTTAGAGGTGATGCTGGGAAACTGTTCTAATAAATCTGCACATCGGAGACACATGAACAATTAGCACTGGTGAACAATTCATGACCGACAACATTCGATTTCAACAATGTCAAAGAAGCAAGGACTCGGAATCAGTATATTTAATCAATCACTGATATTTGTGAGGATGCCTATATATTGATCAAGGCGATCATTTATGCCGCCGATTGCCCTTACAATCTCGTGACTCGGGTGAGGACACGACCAGTCGGGCGGGCAGCAGCAGCCGGTTGTCCGAGTGTAATTGCGTCGGAGACGCTGGGGATGCCGGAGGAGACGCAAAGGAACGGTGGACGAAACCTCCGCGTATGTGACACTGGTGATGCCAGCACTGGATTTGAGCAGACGCCATGTTTCAGTAGGAAATCCACGCAAGTCTTTGTACATGAGGCCCCGGGACCGGCTGGGCTTCAGCCGACCCACCGAATGGCCCCAGAATTCCTTCATTGTGTCCAAATTATACAATAAAACCCCCCTCGCCCAGCTCAGCTCGTGACTGCAGACATTATGCGAGAGAGAGAGAGAGAGAGAGAGAGAGAGATGAGGCTTGATCGACGCCCTAACAAGTCGACCTTTTAACATGGTGGCACACGACCGCCAATAAAATCACACAGCTGACAAATGACTTCCTGTCTGGTTACAATAAAACAGCGCGACAGCGACCATCCGGCTGTGCGACGGTGAGCCCAAAGCAGTTTTTTTGTTTTGGTTTTTTTTAATAGCAATTGGTCAACTCTTGTCGCCGGTCACAAGGCCTACGTGACTTTCCAGAGCTAATACGCTAGGCAAACACCCTCCATTCCCACCCAATTGCAAGTGCTACAACTGATTCATTCCTCATCAAAAACTTGTTGCTTGAACCCAGAATATACACAGCACATACTTGTATGACCCCCCCCCGCTCACCGGCTAAAGCTTTTACCTTTATTTTGAACAACAACGAGGTTACTTGAGTTGAAAACGCATTGAATCCCTCAACTCAACAGCGTCCATCGAAGCACGTAAACTCAACCAAAATATATCCGCACAAGCACTCGGTAGTAGAGTCTAAATCCCATAGTACTCACATTTTCACCGTACCTTGTCGCTCGTTGAAAGGAGGGGGCGATGTATGACTTGGTCCACCCATAAGTGAGGAAATATCTGGGTGGACTCAATTTGACAAAAGGCAAAGAACCACATTTTCCTCTTAGACTCCCCCCCCCCCCCCCCTTTCTTCACCAATGTGGCTCCTGACTCATGGATCTGTGTTAGTAGGTCAGGAGTTAAGTGCATTGGCAGTGTGCCGTTGATTGACAGCCACTCCAGCCAATGACACGGCTGTATTTTTAAATTCCAGCCAATGACTTTCGCGAAGAGTGGATGGCGCAAATAGGATATGATGTCATCACAATGCCCGCACTGGGAGCGACCGTAAAAGCGGACGTGAGCACGTTCACACTTCCAAGCAAATATAAAACACATTCACACCTACGGACAATTGAGAGTCTTTGAAAAAAAAAGCATTACTATCTATGTATTTGATATCGCTATTGTTTCCTGTATTACATTGTACTGGCGTTCTACCTTTCATTGAATGTAAGGTATGATTTGTACATTGTCCTTGACATATGACGTTACTCGTCAACTATATTAAGAATTCCAATTGATGAATATTTAAATATGGCATGATTTATTATTATTTAAAAACAATCCCATCGTCAGGATTTCAACCACAGTTTGCAGTTCAAGTACTGTGTACACTGTTCTGGATTTGGACGTTTTTAAATCCTTCACCTTTAGTGGCCTGTAGAGGTCGCTGTAGTATAACTCGTGTGGGAGAAAATGGATGGATGGATAATCATGAGGGCTGTTTTAAACACCGGGCTCCCTGTTCAAATCTGTGTCAGAGGTGAAGATGCCATTCAGTGAAGAAATCCATCGTTTCCTTCTCCACATTGCAGTCTCACACACAGAAAAAAAAAATTTGTGTTTGTTGGTTTTGTATTTAAATAGATAACATCAATTAGAGTTTATTTATCCATCTCCAACTGCCCTTCTTTTGGATGTAAATCTTTTTTCAAAGCCCAACAGGAAAACAACCCCGAAAAATAAGAATGTTCTTCAATAAAAGTCCAAACCTCAAACTATTAACAGTCCCTGCCGAGGAGTTTTGATAAAGATGATTGAAAAAAACAATTCAATGATGTTATATTCTTTGTTCCAGCCGCGTTATTAGTGGCGCATGTGCTATATACTGGCGGGCCAGCTCTAATACACATTTAATATGGTCTTGCGGGCCGAATATAATTACATCGTGGGCCAAATTTGGCTCCCGGGCCTGAGTTTGACATATATGTTCTAAAGCAACAGTACTCTTACTTGAGTACAGTTTTTGACTAGTCTACCTACCTCTGTACTTAAGCAATCATGTAGGTAGCTTGAGCACAAATGGCGTGCCATTAAACTTGGGGTCTTCCATCAGGCGAGGGGTGACGATACAAACTCCGCACAGGCGGGGCCGGGGATCGAATCCCAGTCCTGAGAACTGTGAGGCAGACGCTCTAACCAGTCGTCCACCGTGCCGCCTGAACAGGACCGGTTATTAAAAAACAAAAACAAACAAAGATTCCTACACAGGTGTTTAAACAATAAAAAAAAAATCAACAACCCGGACAGGGTGCCCCCTTCCTTCTTGAAAGTCTGCGCGGACCAGCTCACTCCAGTTTTCACACAGATTTTCAATAGATCTTTAGAACTGGGTGAAGTCCCATCCTGCCTCAAACGCTACACCATCATCCTAGTCCCCAGGACACTTGCAATTTCAGGACCGCATACCGGTCACCCTTACATCTGTGGTCATGAAGTCCTTTGAACGCCTCGTGCTGGACCACCTAAAGAGCATCACAGGACCCCTGTTGTACCCCCCTGCAGTTTGCCTACCAAGCAAACAGGTCTGTGGATGACGCAGTCAACATGGGGCTGCACTTCATCCTGGAACACCTCGATGGCGCAGGGACCTATGCGAGAATCCTGTTGGTGAACTTCAGCTCTGTGCTCAACACCATCATCCCCAAACTGCTCTCCTCAAAGCTTCTCCAGCTCAGTGTCTCACCTGCCGTCTGCTAGTGGATTGACAGCTTCCTGATGGGAAGGACACAGCAGGTGAGGCTTGGGGACACCGCCTCGTCCACACACATCATCAGCATGTACTTCCTAAGGCTTCTATGGAAGCAAGGCCTGCCACAGGAGCTGTTGAGGCAGTTCTACACAGCAGTCATTGAATCAGTCCGGTCCTTCATCCATCACAGTCTGGTTTGGTGCTGCCACAAAGAAGGACACAATCAGAACGCAACGGACAGTCAAGACTGCCTAAAAGATTGTCGGTACCCACCTACCCGCTCTTGAGGACTTGCACGCTGCCATAACTAAGACAAGGGCATGCAAAATCCTCTTGGACACTCCACATCCTGGTCACCAGCTCTTCCGGCTCCTTCCATCAGGTAGGCGCTAACGAACAAGGCAAACTAAAACCATCAGGCACTCCAACAGCTTCTTCCCTCTTTCCATCAACCTCTGAGACAGTTGACTTACAATTTCATTGTAACATGCTGCTACAATTAGGAACATCTCTGTTGGGACCGTTCTACATTATCCGTGCACTCACTGTTTTATCACGCTGCACTATTTGCCTACTGTTGTTGATTAATTACTACTGGCCACTTATGTGCTTGAGAAATCTGCACCATTTACACAATTGTCACTGTGCCAGATCATCGCACTATTGGTCACTTTTAAATTGCTCTAAATTGCTTGAGGACTGCATCCTTTGGCCAATGCCATGATATCAGCAGCACCACAAATACAAGTGTCAGATTGTGGGAATCAAGTTCTGCACAGGGCGTACTGTGTCTGTCCATCTTTCGTGTGAAATATAACTGTTGTCAGATTCTCCGCTATGATTAAGTTGGATAAACAAGCTACTTAATTAAGAAGAATTTATTGAACATTCCATAGTTGAATGTACACAATGGTCAAGTGAAAAACAGCTTATAAAAATCATGCATCTGGTAGGGAGGACATTTAATCAACACCAGGTTTAGCAACGTTCAATAAAGAGAAAATATAAACAAAAATAATGTTCAAACTGAGGAATATAAATTACAAATCTGTGCAATGTGGTATGGAAAACTACAGCGGGAGAAATAAGTATTGAACACGTCACCATTTTTCTCACTAAATATATTTCCAAAGGTGCTGTTGACCTGAAGATTTTACCAGATGTTGGGAACAACCCAAGTAATGCATACATACAAAGAAAGTAGAACAAATAAGCTCAGAAATTAAGTTATGTGTAATAATGTGAATTTGACACAGGGAAAAAGTATTGAACACGCAAACTGGTATTTATTTAATTGTACAAAAGCCTTTGTTTACAATGACAGCTTCAAAGACGCCTCCTGTATGGAGAAACTAGTCACATGCATTGCTCTCGTGTGATTTCGGTCCCACACAAGCAGTCTTCAAATCTTGAGGGTTCCGTGGGCTTCTTTTATGGACCTTGAGTTTCAGTTCTTTCCATAGATTTTTGATTTGATTCAAGTCGGGTGATTGGCTGGGCCATTCTAACAGCTTTATTTTTTTTGTTTGAAACCAATTGAGAGTTTCCTTGGCAGTATGTTTTGGATCGTTATCCTGCTGAAATGTCAACCTTGTTTCATTTTCGTCATCCTCGTAGATGGCAGCAGATTTTTTGTCAAGAATGTCTTGGTACATTTTCTAATTCAAGCTTCCTTCAATAATGTGAAGTTTACCAGTACCATTTGATGAAAAGCAACCCCACACCATCATGGTCTCACCTCCAATGAAACCTTTTTGTAGGCCATCTATTAGGACTGAACCAGCTGATATTCATTTGCACTAGCAAGGGGCTGGATTTCTGTTTGATTATTGATCGATTTTAGGTGTTGTCTTGGCTTTCCGTGCCTTTTTGCACTTCCCTATTTTCATGTGTTCAATACTTTTTTCCCCTGTGTCCTTTCACATTATTACACACAAATTAATTGCTGGTCTTATTTGTTCTACTTTCTTTATATGTATGGATTACTTGGGTTGTTTCCAACATCCGGTGAAAATGTCATGTCAATAGCACCTTTGGAAATAGATTAAAAATGGTGACGTGTTAAATACTAATTTCAGCCGCTGTATGTTTCAATGATCAGCCACGTTAACAATAAGCCAAAAGTAGGCAAAAAAAAACAAACAAAAAAAAACAACGGTTCCACTCGCCTGATTATCGTTATTGTAAACTGTAAAATACATCACTGAGTTAAAAGACAGTTTCTCTTTTCCTTTTACACATTTCTATTAATCATACATTCTTTTGTTCTATGGCTGTGGCCGATGTGCAGTACATGCGCCACTACTAGATAACAACATCCATCATAACATAAAATCCTCATCATCAGGAGACACAAAAGGAATGCAGAAGCAAACTGCGTTCTCTAGTCTTTCTCTCGGCTCGTAAAAGAGAGACCCGGCATCCTAGTTGGGAGGATGATTCGTTTCGGATATGCACGCTGTCTGAACATTCGCCAAATAGCTATCCTTGCTCGCAGAAGAAGCCAATGTTTGTTCACCAAAGCCATGGTGACTTCTTAAGTAAAACCTTCACAGACAAAGTACTACAGGGTAAATAATTGTGCATGTTGCACAGCAACATTGGAAAAAACATCTGAATGGGAACACAAGCACGGTAGCACACGCAGGTTTAAAGAGTGAGATGGGGGAGCACAAACGTGAGTCACACTTGAGAAAGTCTTTTGAAACATTCAGTCACTGTCACTGCAAATTTGCTCCTTTCACTTCATGCCGCTCATTGAAAGGCAAACACAGAATATTTCACACAGACGCTCATCTATGTGTCTGACAATTCGATCACCAGCTCATCAGTCTGTTGCTCATTATCACCCAGTAATTCTGTTTCCGGCACTGACAAGCGCTCATTTTGCTCCAGCTCGATCTGGGATGCCCTGTCAACCAAGTCCTCGTGGTTAGTCTTGGAGTCCTCACTGAGTAAGGCTGCTTGCTCTGCCATCGAATTGTTGGAAGGAGCCGTGGTGACATAGCCTGTTGATGTGGAGCCACTGCCACTGTGGTGAGAATTAGCTTTTGCAGCCATCTGTGCTGGGTGTTGGACTTGCTGGTGTGGCATAGGCATTGGCATTTGCATGGGGTAAAAATTCTGCATGTATTGGTAGGCTGGCATAGGGTGATAGCCATTGACGGGAATGTAGAGCTGTGGGGGGACCATTGGCCGATGCATTTGACTCTTCATGGGCATGAACTGGGGTTGATGGAAGGGTGGGGTCTTTTTTGGGCTAGTGTAGCGTGATGCATTCACCGTGTTCATGCTGATATTGCTAACAGGGCTGGTGCTGAGAGAACTTGTCTGGGTAGTGTTGCTGGTGCCTGACGTTTGAGCAGAGTTATTATAATTGGACAGATTTTCCCAGGAGCGCAGACGTGTGTGGATGTCCTTGAAGCGTGGCCGTCTTGCTTGGAATTCATTCCAACACTCCAGCATAAGGGTGTATATCCAAACTGGGCAGTCATCAGGACACTGCAATACCCGGTGGCTGCGCACCATCTCGATCACGTCGTGGTGGGAGTAGCCACAATAAGGCTGTAGACCATAACTGAAGGTCTCCCAAAGCAAAACGCCGTAAGACCAGATGTCAGAGTCTGTGGAGAACTTCCCATACATTAGAGCCTCAGGGGACATCCATCTAATAGGGAAAGGGCTTGTTCCCATCAAATTGTAGTAATCAGCTGAGTAGACATCTCTGAAGAGGCCAAAATCCATGATCTTGATGCTTAGCTTGTCAAAAACCAGAATGTTCCGGGCTGCAAGATCTTTATGGACAACCTGGTGGCTAGAAAGGTACTCCATTCCGGCAGCAATCTGGGTAATGATATGAAGGAAATCAGCCTGTTCCAATGTGGACTTTACTGTCCTGTCGTCATCTGAGCTGCCAACATCCGAGTTGGGAGAGCGCATCACAAGGTACTCGTGCAAATCGCCAATGCTTGAATAAGTGAATATAATGCTTTGTGGCTGCTCTTTGGTTATGGCGCCCAGAAGACAAACGATATTCTGATGCTGAAGGTGAGAGCGGAGCATGGCTTCATGGCGAAATTCCTCACTGAGAGTGGGATCCACCTTGTCCTTCAGTGTCTTGATGGCCACCACATGGGTCTGCTCGCCAGGTGCAGTGCCATAAAGGTGCCCTTTGTAAACCTTGCCGAACCGATCCTCACCGAGCTCCTCCATAAATCTTACAGCTGATATATTAATCTCCCTCAATTTTGCCTGTAACCACAAAACAAAAACAAACAGTCTTCAAAAAATATGCCCAACAATAAAATAATCAATCAGTGGGTATCTATACAATTGCGAAAACCCACGTTCCCCCTGTATTATTGCAATTTACAGTAACTCAACAATTGCTTGTACTTTATAATATCAATAATGTGGTGTTGTTGATGTAACAGACCATTAAAAGCTCTAGTTTGGATTTGAGGATTCATTTTTTGCAATTTGTCGAAATAAGTCATGGCAAACAAACATAACTGGCGGGGGGTTTTAAGAACCTCAACATATAAATTATGCATTAATGTCAGTCCGTTGGGAAATACAGTACAGTGGAACCATCTAGCTTTTATACCGCTTAAGGCTTCTTTATACTGGCGCGCGGGCGGCGACCGCGCTGACGTCACTGCGGCTGTCCCGCAGTGATACTCGAGCGCAACCCACGCGGGCTGTTTTGAAAATGTGCTGCAGTTCTCCTCCAAGTCGGGGCTGTCGCTGCAGCTGGTATTGGCTAGACATTTGTAAACCAAAAATGTTTTATTTTTATTTATAACTAAAACTAATGCAGAAAGGGGCATGAGCCACCATACGTGAAGCAATGCAAGACAAAAAAAACTCCTCACGCCACACACGGCCACTGCACTGATCATCCAGGGCCCCCGGCATGGCCTACAAAATCAGGCATGGCATAAAACAATTCGCTCCAAATAGTCCCGTTATACCTGCCGACCGACTTGGGACACTCTCATCGCTCTCGCCGTAAAGATCGACTAGCTAGCGTCACCACGGATGAACCCATGCAACTGGGCAGGTTCCGTCTCTCCCCTGAGGGATGTCGACGGCGGCTGAGGGGAGGGCGGCGCTTCTACTGCGTGCAGTTGGGTCACTCCGTGAGAAACTGTCACATCCAAGTTGCCGGTGCCGGTAGCAAGGGCACGGGAGAGGTGAGTCTGAATTTCATTCAGGAAGACCCTGCCCGGGTTCTTTCTAAAGTGACACTATGCTCTCCTGATCAAGAAATTCATACACTTGTATTAATTGACTCTGGTTCTGACGCAAACTTACTCAACTCCCTCCTCGTTAGACGTATGCACCTTAGAACACGTCAACTTGGCCAACATTCTTGTATATGCTGTGTATCAGAAGCGAACACTGATATCGCTGTTAGCTAATGCTAATCTGTGCTAACATTGCAACTCTGCTCACCTTTTAGCTTTTACATGGTCTCTATGTCGGGCAGTATTATGTAAATTGCCTTATTGTGACGCTACAATAAATGCCTGAAATGTTGTGTGCCGAAGGGGATTTGGGCAATTTATCATTCCGTATTCAAGTCTTGCGATGATACTGTCTATCATGGTAGACGCCATGGTAGAGGGTGAGGCCATGGAGAAGGAGTTCTCGATGGCTTTGAGGAAATTCTGGTCCACCATCCGGGGTCGCAGTAGGGGGAAGCAGTGCACCATCTACATTGTGTATAGTGAGGATGGGGCACTACGAACGTTGTGAGTCGGTGGGGAGAATACTTTGAAAACCTCCTCAATTCCACCAACATGCCTTCCCATGAGGAAGCAGAGTCTGGGGTTTCTGAGGCGGGCTCTCCTATCTCTGGGTTTGAGGTCACTGAGGTAGTTAAAAAGCTCCTCTGTGGCAAGGCCCTGGGGGTGGATGAGATTCGCCCGCAGTTCCTAAAGGTTGTGGGGCTGCCCTGGTTGACACGCCTCTGCAACATCGCATGGACATCGGGGATAGTGCCGTTGCACTGGCAAACTGAGGTGGTGGTCCCCCTTTTTTAGAAGGGGAGCGGAGGGTGTGTTTCAACTACAGGGGGATTACACTCCTCAGCATGCCTGGTAAGGTCTATTCAGGGTTGCTGGAAAGGAGGGTCCGTCGGGAAGTTGAATCTCAGATTCAGGAGGAGCAGTGTTGTTTTCGTCCTGGCCGCGGAACAGTGGACCAGCTCTACACCCTCGGCAGGGTCCTCGAGGGTGCATGGGAGTTTGCCCAACCAGTCTACATGTGTTTTGTGGACTTGGCGAAAGTGTTTGACCATGTCCCTCGGGGAGTCCTGTGGGGGGTGCTTCAGGAGTATGGAGTACCGAACCCATTGTTTGGTCCATGTACGACCAGTGTCAGAGTTTGGTCCGCATTGTAAGTCGGACTCGTTTCCGGTGAGGGTTGGACTCCCTCAAGGCTGCCCTTTGTCACCAATTCTGTTCATAACTTTTATGGACAGAATTCCTAGGCGCAGCTGAGGCATAGAGGAGGTCTGGTTTGCTGGCCTCAGTATTGCATCTCTGCAATACTCTATCGACCGGAGAGGTTCTCTGGAGATTCTGGGAACATTAAGCCGTTCATCACTCAGTGCGAACTCCACTTTGAGCTGCAGGCAGCTGCCTTTCCCACCGAGCGGCCAAAAATCGCTTTCGTCATTTCGTCAATTCTGCCGCGTGTCATTTGTGGGCTTTTTTCGTAAAGACTATGGAGCAAATTTTTCAGTTTTCCGCACCAGATCGTGAGGCAGCTCGCTCCCTTGTTACCTTACAACAAGGCAAGCGCAGGGTGTCAGATTACGCGATTGAGTTTCGCATTCTAGCAGCTCAGAGTCAAGGACTATCCCCTGCCGTCAAGGATCATTTGGTCCCGTTATACCTGCCGACCGACTTGGACACTCTCATCGCTCTCGCCGTAAAGATCGACTAGCTAGCGTCACCACGGACGAACCCATGCAACTGGGCAGGTTCCGTCTCTTCCCTGAGGAACGTCGACGCCGGCTGAGGGAAGGGCGGCGCTTCTACTGCGTGCAGTTGGGTCATTCCGTGAGAAACTGTCACATCAAAGTTGCCGGTGCCGGTAGCAAGGGCACGGGAGAGGTGAGTCTGAATTTCATTAAGGAAGACCCTACCCGGGTTCTTCCTAAAGTGACACTATGCTCTCCTGATCGAGAAATTCATACACTTGTATTAATTGACTCTGGTTCTGACGCAAACTTACTCAACTCCCTCCTCGTTAGACGTATGCACCTTAGAACCTTTCAAATAAAACGCCACCGCAACACCTACGCTGCAGATGGCAGTTTTATGGGCAGATCACTCACCGCACCCAAACACTCACATTGACATTTCCTGATTCTCACCCAGAACGCATTAGTTTTCATGTTTTTCACACCATGAATCATGACCTTATTTTAGGGAACCCATGGTTGAAATTACATAACCCCATTGACTGGTCCTCTGGGCAGGTTATGTCATGGGGCAGCAATTGCGCCCAGAACTGTTTCAAGCCTCCATGTGATGTTCAGGGCTATGTTTCAAATGACAATTCACAGACCCCATCTGGGGATCCTGACTTATCTCAAGTGCCCACCTGTTACAGTCCAAGGCCAAATCCCTTCCACCCCACAGACCTTATGACTGTGCTGAGTTGCATTCAACACACCAACGAGACATTATGAGTATTTGGTAATGCCTTTTGGAGTAATTAACGCTCCAGCTGTTTTCCAGAACTTTGTCAATGATGTCTTGCGTGACATGTTGAATGTGTACGTTTTTGTATATTTGGACGATATTTTGATATTCTCCCCCGATGAGGAGACTCACATCATTCATGTCCGCTCTGTGTTGCAGCAGTTACTTCAGAATTAACTTTATGTCAAGGCTGAGAAATGTGAGTTCCACAAGGCGTCCGTTTCTTTTCTGGGGTTCGTGCTGGCTCCAGGTGAAATCAAAATGGACCCTTGCAAAGTTGATGCCGTGACTAATTGGCCCACTCCCACGTCATGCAAAGACGTACAAAGGTTCTTAGGTTTCGCTAATTTCTAGAGAAAGTTCATTAGAAATTTCAGTTCGATAGCCTCACCTTTGCATGATCATCTGGGTTTCACCCTGAAACCAACGGCCAAACTGAGGCTGAACCAGGACCTGGAGATTGGGCTCCGATCTATCACTTCACAGGAGCCACGATCCTGGTCTCAGAAACTGGTTTGGGTCGAATTCTCTCATAATTCCCTCCCCTCTGCATCCACTGGTCTATCGTCTTTTCACGTTGCGCATGGTTACCAACCATCTCTATTTCCTACCATAGGCCCAGAGTCCACAGTTCCAGCGGCATTGACCTTGGTGAGACGCTGCAGGAGCACCTGGGAGCGAGCCCGCCAGATGCTGCTGCGCCAGGGAGGGTCCTACAAAACCGCCGCTGACCGTCGGAGGACGCCGGCCCCGAACTACAAAGTTTGGCTCTCTACCAAACATATTCCATTCCGGGTGGAGTCCAGGAAGCTCGCTCCCAGGTTCGTTGGGCCCTTCCCCATCACAAAGCTCATCAACACTGTCACCGTGAAGCTTAGGCTCCCAAGGTCGATGCGGTTCCACCCTACTTTTCACGTCAGCCTGCTCAAGCCCGTCCGGGAGTCGCCTCTGTTGGATACTGTTGCCTTTTTTGGATTGCCTGCCTGTGTACCGACCTCTGCCCGTACATTAAACCTTTCTTTTTTTAAACTGTCCATTTGTTTTGGAGTCGTGCATTTTTGGGTCATATCCTCTGTTCCGTTCATGACAATGATCTCCAACTCTCACTAAAGTGCTTCGCAGCAGAGTGTGAAGCGGCAGGGATGAAAATCAGCACCCCCAAATCTGAGACCATGGTGGAGTGCCCTCTCCAGGTCGGGGATGAGATCCTGCTCCAAGTGCAGGAGTTCAAGTATCTTGGGGTCTTGTTCACGAGTGAGGGAAGAATGGAATGGGAGATCGCCAGGCGGATTGGTGCAGCGTCCGCAGTGATGCTGACTTTGTATCGGTCCGTTGTGGTGAAGAAGGAGCTTTACCAGTCACTCTACGTTCCTACCCTCACCTATGATCACGAGCTGTGGGTCGTGACCGAAAGAACAAGATCCTGGATCCAAGCTGCTGAAATGAGTTTTCTCCGCAGGGTGTCTGGGGTTTCCCTTAGAGTTAGGGTGAGAAGCTCGTTCATCAGGGAGGGTCTCAGAGTAGAGCCGCTGTTCCTCTGCATTGAGAGGAGCCAGATGAGGTGCCTTTGGCATCTGATTCGGATGCCTCTCGGACGCCTCCCTGGTCAGGTGTTCCGGGCACATCCCACTGGGATGAGACCCCGGGGACGACCCAGGACACGCTGCACAGACTATGTCTTCCGGCTGGCCTGAGAACGCCTCGGGATCCTCCTGGAAATGCTGGATGGAGTGGCTGGGGAGAGGGAAGTCTGGGCTTCCCTGCTAAAGCTACTGCAACTGCGACCCGACCTCGGATAAGCGGAAGAAAATGGATAGATGGATGGATGGATGGATCATGGTAAACGTGACAGGCCGTGGGGCTGCTCAGTCTCGGAGGCTGAAAGGTACACTATGGTTTCGGCCTGTGGTTTACCACGGATGCCATTATGCTCCGTGCCGACCCGTCACTTTCTAGCGTTATAAACAGGTATGCCAGGTATGAAGATAAATTAAAGGGCCCATATTTTGGCTATTTAGACCTCCATAGAGTGACTGTCTAACATAGACTTAGTATAAAAGTGTCAATTTCATTTAAATAATCACCTTGGTTTTGTCATAGAAGAATCCAGAAAGGGCCCCTCTGACAGCTACATCTGTATAACCCAGTTTTGTATCCGCTTTGTCCATATTTGGCGAAGACCGCCCTCTTTCCTCTGATTGGTTGGCTCCGTATAGAAGACCCACTCGTGAGAGCACACCTGTTTGTTATGTTGACAGCGCCGGCACGGGAGATCTTCGCTCGTGACGTAGATAAGCTCGAGATATTCGAATGACCTGATTTCCGGCCTTTTCAACAGAAAAAAAATGTCTGGAACTGAGGAATGCGTGGACGATTTTAATCCATATTTCACATGTTTACTGAGGCACCTTAGAGCCAATATTACATTGCAAATACTAGAAAAAGTTGGTTTGGTAAAATATGGCTCCTTTAAACACATGGACTAACTTTAGAAGAGTTATAGGCCGCAAGTCAAAAAGTGATTTTCTAGCAAAGCCACTGTTCTTTCATCATCAGAAATTGTGTTGTCACCTATTTCTATTTTGCACAATATTTCCAGAACCAAACAATGATCAAAGTACGGCCAATATCACACGTCGTTCTGTGGCTGGAACGCATTAATTGCATTTCCATTCGTTTGAATGGGAAACATTAGCTCGGTTTGCAAATGTTTCAGTCTGAGAATGGGCTCGTGGAACAAATTAAATCTGTAACCCAAGGTTCCACTGTACTCGGTTTCTCACCCGCACCGTGACTGCCGTGGCAATTTTTTTTGGGGGTGGGGGGGGGACAGTTTAGGCTACATCTACACTATGTTCCTGGTGGCCGGGATTGACAAACGTGATTGCCATGGATGTTTGGCGAGATTTTGTCATGACGGGGTTGTCATGACGGCTGGGAACAGAGTGTAGACATAGCCTTACAACATTTGAACAAATCAGCAAGCCTAAACAGACATTGTTGGACCTTTGAGTTTCTGCTGTATTCAAATGTATTCCTCTGTACAACGGATGTCCCACCTGGTGTTTGTGCTGGTTTAGGAGAGACATCTCCATGTCTTGGTTGGGTGCGCTGCTGAGCTGGCAGCGAGGAGGCGTGTCGGTCGGTGCTTTTTGCTTATTTCGACACACGCAAACCAAAAAGAAGAGGCAAGCAATGACCAAAGGGATGGCAATTGCAGGGATGAGAATGAACAGAATCTCCTTTCTGAGGTTCTCTGGAGGCTCTGTGAATAGAAAGATACTTGCAAGTCATTGGAGCTGAACCTCTTAACCACATTGTACAAATATTACATTAACATTGGTATTTAGCAAGCTTCATATGACGTAAGTAATACATCATGTGCATAAGTAATACAAAAAAGCAGCCCATGCAGTCTACAGTCCTGGTCAGAAGGTTTTGACAGTTATTTAAAAATTATGTGTCACTAACTTTACTCTTTCAATTTGTTTATAGTTTTAAAGAATGGCTCTCTTTAGTACTGTTTTTCAGTAACAAAAAAAAAAAAAAAAAAAAAAAAAAAAACAGCAAAGAAACGCACAAGTTTGTGGTTGAATTGTGCGTGCGGTACGCACGTTTGATGCACAAACCTGTGATTCATCAATACGTTTACATTCATTTTTGGGGGACTTTTTTTTTTTGCGACACAAGTGGTTGGCATAGAGCGCATATATTTTCTGTCACTTCAAATGCTAAGTTCATGAATTCTATCAACTACAAATGCCTCTTTGCCGTGCTATATTTATCCCTTACTATGAATTTTAACAAATGTTCATTCTCGCCTCTTCATTTGTGTTTCTTCTCTGCATGTTTTTAATGATTGCTGCCATATTCATTGCTGTATGACATGATGACTGTACGACGACACGATCATTCAGCGTCACGTATTCTAAACTGTGAATGAAGTTCATTAGCAAGATAGTAGTGTTCTAAGGATCAGCATTATACAGTGGTGTAGGGTGGGTTTCCAGTTTTGTTTTGTTTTGTTTTTTTACCCATAAGGGCCACAGTGCTTAAAGCTTTTAACCTGGACACCGATTACTACTGTTCAAATAATTAGGACTTTGGCGCCATCTGAGGATGCAGTAGACGTAAAGGGTCCATTCCCAGTTAAAAACAAAACAAAAAACAAAACGATTATTATCGTTTGTTGATGCCGAACAGACATCTTTGCTTCCTCTGATTTCGAAATCTGTTCAAATTGTAATTGTTTTCGCTTAAATGCTGACAGCATGGTACTTACTGCAGGGTTGAATATCACACAGGTCCACCCTGACCCGAGGGTCCAAGGTGAAGCACCAGGGAGCCTGCATCTGGCCTCCTGGGTTCCGACAGTAGTTGTGGCTCCCCCTTAGTTCAGGGTAGTCTTGAGACAGATGGTGACTATGAGGGTACTGAGTGCTCCATGGCTGGCAGTAGTGACCGGATTTAGTGATGCTGACAGTCCCTCTGTAGTCAGCCCCGCTTCCATTGTAGCAGTTCTGGTCTGTGGGGGAATCTGAAACATATTGTTATTCATTATGGGTATGACACCATTTGGCTACCGTGTCTATCTCCTTGTCTGCCCGCTTTCCCGGTTGTCTGCTTACATGGTCCTAGTTTTTCTGGAGGCACTCCTATCCTCATACACGAAGCAGCATCGTGTGTTCCTGGACGGGGTAGGAGGTGACAGCTGGGAAGTTCTAGTTGCATGAGGATCATGGGATTGGATCGGGCAATGGTGTACTCAGCTTGGCACAGGTCATTCTCCAGGGCCTCGCACTCATCTCGACAGAGCTGACGTCGCCGAGGACCCCGGGCGCTCTCGTCACACAGAGGGAAGACGTAGTAGCAGAAGGAGGGGATGGCAAATTTGGAGCACTGATCTGACAGATGAGTGGAGGTACCAATCATTGTGAAGGCAGCTTTAACAGAAAGAACCAGAGATATGGTTACACTGTTGATCTGTCCGATTGATTGCCAAAATAGAACAATGACGTGTCGGGCTGCTTATAACTAACAAAGAAAAGTGATTTTCCTACCAGTGATGCGATTTTCACTCTCTCCCTGCATCTGTAGAGACTCCACATAAATGCTCTGGTTGCCAATGAAGCGAGCGCAGGCAATGCCACGGTACGGTTGGCAAAACCCTTTTTCATGTGACCTTCAAAGAAAAAAAGAGAAAAAGTTTGCGCACAAAAGGTTATTGATTTCTGAGCACTGTCCCATCCCCAGTTATAAGCGGGTGTGCACACTTGTGCAACCACACTAGCTCTGTTTACGTGAGCTTTGTTGGAAGCCACATGTAAAAAAAAAAAAAAAAACATGAAAAAAAGTGTCAGAAACTATACTCATACTGTACAGAGTTGAAAGGTTATTTAATAGAAACTGTGTTTATTGTATTCAACTTTAGTACTACCATATTTGACCTACAGTATTGCTCTGAAATCTAGGGAGATGCATGTAAAACATATATAGAACCAAGAATCAATCAAACAAACGTGAACTGCTCGTTACATGTTTATACATACTGTACAGACAAACAACAATTCACATATTGACAGTCATAGAGATAAATAATGTTATATAGGATAAAAATGTTTGCACATACAGTGGTGTGAAAATGTGTTTTTTTGCATAGTTTCTATCGATCACTTTACACTGGAGACAAAGTGAGCGCCGGATGCACATGTCATTGAAACAATGAGTCCCAGCCCTGGAACAATGAGTCCCTGCAACTTATCATCACGGAATACAAATACAGTAATCCTCGACTACATCGCGGTTCTTGCGTCACTGTTCCGCTATAGAGCAGATTTTTATTATAGTGGTGACTCTTTCATCTTTTATACTGTTTGTACAATATTTTTGTGCTATCCATTGTTCTTGTTCTCTGTCAATATATTGTGTGTTTAGGCCTGCCACAATCGCAAATTTTTTTTAGAACAATATATTGTCCCAAAAACGTTCAAGATAAACGATAGTATCGATGAGGTTGTTTTTTTTCTCAGCCACCGATATCATTCTGTCCTGCTAATCAGCGATATGAGCACAACTGTGTAATGTTCTCTCGTTGACTAAATAAATGAACAAATAAATCTTCTCTCCTCCAAGCCTCTCCAGATCAGCGTCTCGCCTGCCATCTGCCCGTGGATTTACAGCTTCCTGACGGGCAGCACACAGCAGGTGAGGCTGGGGTTAGGGTCCACCTCATCTACACGCACCACCAGCACCGGGGCGCCCCAAGGTTGTGTCCTCTCTCCGCTGCTCTTCTCTCTCTACACGAACGACTGCACCTCAACGCACCCGGCTGTCAAACTCCTGAAGTTTGCAGATGACACCGCCATCATCGGATTCATCAAAGACAGTGTGACGAGTCTGCGTATCGACAGGAAGCGGAGCGGCTGGAGCTGTGGTTTGGCCGACACAACCTGGAGCTGAACACGCTCAAGACTGTAGAGGAGGCATACTTCGCCACAGCTGCCCCTCACGCTGTCCAGCTGCCTTGTGTCAACCGGTGAGACCTTCAAGTTCCTGGGAATTACAGTCTCTCAGGACCTGAAGTGGGAGATCAACATCAACTCCATCCTGAAAAAGGCCCAGCAGAGGATGTACTTCCTGCGGCTTCTGAGGAAGCACGGCCTGCCACAGGAGCCGTTGAGGCAGTTCTACACAGCGGTCATCGAATCAGTCCTGTGTTCTTCCATCACAGTCTGGTTTGGTGCTGCTACAAAAAAGGACAAACTCCGACTGCAACGGACAATCAAAACTGCTGGAAAGATTGTTGTTGTTGCCCACCCTTGAGGACATGCATGCTGCCAGAATTAAGACAAGAGCATGCAAAATCCTCTTGGACCCTCCACCTCCTGGTCACCAGCTCTTCCAGCTCCTTCCCTTAGGTACCGAACAATGCAAACTAAAACTAGCAGACATTCCAACAGCTTCTTTCCTCTTTCCATTAACTTCTTAAACAGTTAACTTCCAATTCCATTGCAACATCCTGCCAATTTTTTTTGTCTTGAGTTTGTTGTCACATTTCTGTCGGGCCAATTATACATTACTTAGTAGTCTCGCCACACTGCACTATTTGCATATCTGTTGTTGACCAATACTGGCCACTCATGTGCTTGAGTAGCATCTGCACCATTTGCACAATCGACTGAGTAGTATCTGCAACATTTGCACAATCGACATTCTCCCAGATTATCTAGTCACTTTAAACATCATACATTTCTTGAAGTCTCGGCGCCCTTTGCACAATCGTCAATAAGAGCAAGTAAATAAAAACTGAAAGTTATACGTGTTCAAATAAAGTGCTAAACTTAAGAAAAATAAAGTTTGCGTTTCCCTTCACGGTTTGGCATCTTGACACAACAGTGAAGTCTCAAACAATTGTACTTCGTTGAATTGAACAAATCTTAACTGAACCATTTTAGAGGTTATGATTGTTCAAAACCTTTGTTTTGGTTCATGATGGCGTTTCACACATGCACTTTCCACGAAACAGCCTTTGTGCATCTTGACTTGAACAACTATTATTTTGGCATTTTGTGACATATTAATACATTAGGTTCATGGCTGTTGGAATTGTTTTGGAAGTGTTCCATATGTTTAAACTAAAACGAAGAAACCTCGACACTAAACACTTTTGCCATTTGTCTTTTTCTCTCTCACTTCTCAATTCGGCATCGCATTTTGCAACCGCCGTCTTGGCGCTTCTCAGTCGAGCGCGCCCCTTCTGCGTCCACGCATCGACGACGTAAGCACGTCGTGTCATATATGCCACTGCCGCCTTCGGTCTTCACGACCGTCTCCGCGGTATACCTGAATTGCAGTTTTGCTTTTCAATCTGTTTTTTTTTTTTTTTTGATGTGCAAAATGCGAATTTTGACCCAGAAACTGCAATGCGAGCCCGCTTAATTCGAGCCTTAAACACATACGTACTGTAGGTCGTACAATGCCGGTACAATTTATTAGTTTTTGGGGGGACAATTGTGCAGAAAGATGTAGAGTTCTCTAGCAATGAGATCAGTTTGAACGACAACACGATTTGGAGATGAACGTTTCTCTAGGCTCAAACAATTAAATAAGTGGCTCAAAGGAGTGTGTACTGCCCTATCCGTGAGGTCATTGACAATTTCTGCGTTTATTGGGAGCGCTGACATCTTTACAAGGCAGAGGGTTTCTGTCTAAATAGACAAGGGGTTAAGTTATTGGCTGCAAACATTTTTTTTACTGTGTACGTTGTAGTGACTCTGACCCAGAACTGTTTGTCTTGGTTTGAAGCCAAGCAGCATGAAATGTGATTGAACCATAAACAGTTGATTTGCCAAGACTAAAGGTTAAACAGTCATTCTATATGCTTGATCTATGAGTAAAGAGTGCAAAGTTGGGAGTATTTTATATTAAGATATGATCTTTACACCAATTTTATGACAAAGTTCGGAGACTAAATTCGAGTCGATGGGCGTGGTCTTCTCCAGGTTTCTCCGTCGCTCTTGGACATGGCTCCTGGGTACTTAACCTTTGCTCTCTCGCTCTTTCAAGGCTCTTGTCTTGCTTCCTGGCTCTTCCTAACATCTCCCCTGCTAAAGGGTGGCCTTCGGCCAACCCCCTCCTCCTCCTTTTGTTCCGTTGTCCCCCGGTGGCGCAACCACGTGCGCAAGCGACGGCCGCACAAGCCAGCGGCGCGGTCCGATCGAAAATGCCTGCCATACGGCTTCGATCGTTTTCATAGCTGGAGCTGTTGGCGCAGGCTCCAGGAAATCATGCCCTGCATCCGTACAGAGTACACCTGCACTGCACCGCTATAGTAATTCTACATCATCATCTGCTTCATCATCATCATCATCATAATTGTTGATGTGTACAAGATGATAGTCGCACAACGTACAGGTACTGTACATTGTGTACAGGTATGTGCGTGATTAGCTGTAAGCTGTTTACTGTAACTAATTACTAAAACAATATTTGAAGATATTTGTAAGCATGGGTCGTGGTTTGTGGTAGATTTATGATTTAAACTATACACATATAGTGGGTACGGAAAGTATTTAGACCCCGTTAATTTTTTTCACTCTTTTCCTCATTAATGTACACATAGCACCCCATATTGAAAAAATGGAATTGTTGCAGATCTATTAAAAAAGAAAAACTGAAATATCACTCAGCCATAAGTATTCAGACCCTTTGCTCAGTATTTAGTAGAAGCCCCCTTTGAGCTAATATAGCCATGAGTCTTTGGGAATGATGCAACAAGTCTTTCCACACCTGGATTTGGGGATCCTCTGCAATTCCTCCTTGCAGATCCTCTCCAGTTCTGCCAGGTGATGGTGAACGTTGGTGGACAGCCATTTTCAGGTCTCTCCAGAGAACCTCAATTGGGTTTAAGTCAGGGCTCTGGCTGGGCCATTCAAGAACAGTCATGGAGTTGTTCTGAAGCAACTCCTTCGTTATTTTCGCTGTGTGCTTAGGGACATTGTCTTGTTCAAAGGTGAACCTTCAGTGCTGTCTGAGGTCCTGAGCACTCTGGAGGTTTTCGTCCAGGATATCCCTGTATTTGGCCGCATTCATCTTTCCTTCGATTGCAACTGAAAAACACACCCACGGCATAATGCTGGCACCACCATGCTTCACTGTTGGGACTGTATTGGACAGGTGATGAGCAGTACCTGGTTTTCTCCACACATACCGCTTAGAATTAAGGCCAAAAAGTTCTATCTTGGTCTTATTTTTTTTTTTTTTTAGCAAACTCCATGCGGACTTTCATGTGTCTTGCACTGAGGAGAGGCTTTCCGTCGTGCCACTCTGCCATAAAGCCCCGACTGGTGGAGGGCTGCAGTGATGGTTGACTTTCTAGAACTTTCTCCCATCTCCCGACTGCATCTCTGGAGCTCAGCCACAGTGATCTTTGGGTTCTTCTTGACCTCTCTCACCAAGGCTCTTCTCCCCCGATTGCTCAGTTTGTCCGGACGGCCAGCTCTACGAAGGCTTCTGGTCGTCCCAAACATCTTCCATTTAAGGATTATGGAGACCACTCTGCTCTTAGTGTCATGGGTGTGTGTTCTGGTTTTTGTCTGCCCCGTTTCATACACACCTGCTCCTGAGAGCATCTTCACCACCTGTGCCTCGTTCACCCTAATTACCCCTTGACTCATTCTTTCTAGTCGCCAGTTCGTTGTACCTTGTCGTCGCGTGCCAGCATTCCTTGTTTCCACGTCACAGACTCACAGTAAGACTAGACCCTGTTCCGATTATCGACCTCGCCTTTTTGCCTCACCTTTTTGGATACTGTTGCCTTTTTTAGATTGCCTGCCTGTGTACCGACGTCTGCCCGTATATTAAACCTCTCTTTTTGAAACTGTCCATTTGTTTTGGAGTCGTGACATTTTTGGGTCCTATCCTCTGTTCCGTTATGACACTTAGGGCCTCTTTACACTCCCGTGCTTGCGCGGCCGACAATGCCTGTGTGTCACTTGACGCGCACACGGCAAAAATTGTTGCTGCGCGTAGAACGCAGCGGACATCATCTTTCACGATTGGTCCGTTTTAGTCACATGCTGTGATGACGTACTCAGCGTGCCGCTTGGTTCTACATGCCGTTTACGCCGCCGCCTTCTTGATCGATTTTGCAGCGTAATTAAACGCATCATCTGGTCATCTAGGTCCATTTGTTCTAGCAGAGACTGTTCCACGGTCGCCATTGTTGTTGCTTTGTTCCTTGTTACAGAAAGTAAAGTAAACATTTCAACAATTCAGTTTTTTTTTTCTGTCAATGTGGAGTGCTGTGTGTACATTAATGAGGGGGAAAAAAAGGAACAAATGATTTTAGCAAATGGCTGCAATATAACAAACAGTGAAAAATTTAAGGGGGTCTGAATACTTTCCGTACCCACTGTAGGTGGCACGGTGGACTACTGCCTCGTAGTTCTGAGGACCCGGGTTCAAATCCAGTCTCGCCTGTGTGGAATTTGCATGTTCTCCCCGTGCCTGCGTGGGTTTTCTCTGTGTAATCAGATTTCCTCCCACATCCCAAAACATGCATGGTAGGTTAGTTAATTGGAGACTCTAAATTCCCCGTCGGTGTGAATGCGAGTGCGAATGGTTGTTAGTTTCTGTGTGTCCTGCGATTGGTTAGCGACCAGTTCAGGGTGTACCCCGCCTCTCGCCCGAAGCTAGCTGGGATAGGCTCCAGCACGCCTGTGACCCTAGTAAGGATAAGCGGTACAGAAAATGGATGGATGGACTATACATTTTAGGGGAGCTTCAATTTTTCGCTGAAATTCGCTGTTTGCGGTGAGGCTCGGTCCCGAGCCCGAAAGGATCTTCTGACGGTCCAAAACATACAAAACTCATCTGTGAAACATGCTTGGGCTTGCAGCGGCAAAACGAACTGTCTCCCAACCAAACTAATCAGAAGAGCCCACAACAAACAACAACTGAATGAGGCAGTCGTGAAAGCCTGGAAAAAATCACAAAATACATAAAAATGCAAACGTTTGGTGACAGCAGTGGGTCACATACTTGTTCCAGTTATTGCAAGCAAATGATTTGCTACTAAATGTGTTTTTGATTGAATCTATGTTGAAGTCGACACACTATTTGAAACAGTCCCTATGGACTGTATCTTAATTACATGTCTGTGACATGCTTTCATCGAAATACCCCAAGGGCATAATGAATTATAGACCTATTTACAGCATATTTCTTTCCATGGTGGAAGCAGCTCACTTGAGGGGCGGATCGGTCTCTTGTGGTGTGCCAGACCTCATCGTGGCCCACATACTGCTGGGCCAATGGCAAGCTTAGCTTTTGCTAGAATGACAACCGGCGGGCTGGCTCTTGCCTTCCTCGCCGTAAAATGTGGGAGTTCCCTGGAAAATCTGGCCCCGCACACATGCTGTGCACATTCTTCTTTTGACTTAACTTATCACACCAACATATTGGAAGCAATGGTTGTCAATCTGATTCCCAAATAAGAAGAAATGTTTCACTTACGTATGATCTGGCCCATGCGTAGGCATCTGTCCTGTTGATTAACATGATAAAACATAAATTCATGATATTCGAAAAAGAAATGCATACATTATTGAATCATCATTATTATTTGAAGCTGCTTAAAATGTTATCACCAAGATGAATGAAGATACCGATTCAATGTGGAAACAGACTTTACCTAGTTTGACATAAAGGACCCCTGTGGCGTAGATCACTTTATATGCGTTGGAGGCAACGCACTGATAATAGCCTGTGTCTGTCGTGTCAAGGTCCGTGATCCGAAGCTTTGATCCGGCCTCGGTTTTGCGGACAGTGATACGTCCGTGCTCCTGGACAACGGGGGCGTCATTTTTAAGCCAGCGAATCGTCGGTCGTGGGTGACCGGTCACCTTGCAGTGCAGCGTGGCTGTCTGGCCCTGGAAGTGGGTGATATTGTTGACTGGCTCCAGGAACTCAAGGAAGTAACCTTGGCAAAGTGAAACGCAACAGAATAGATGTTAAAGTAATGCAGAATGGTTCCCCCCCCCCCCCCCCCCCCAAAAAAAGATTGCTCCTTCCACAGTCTAAGATAGTTCACAGGAAAACTAGTAAAGCACCAAAGGTAGAAGGGTACTCAGAACTGGAAAAAAAGTGAAACACCAATTTCCCCCCCCTTAACCACATTGTGGTGAGTGGCTGTTTCTGCAATCAGCAAGAATGAGGCAAAAGATGGAAATGAACAGACTCGGGATCTACTGCACTGTATGTTCTGCTAACAGCTGGTTAACTCCTGGTTCAGCATAGAATCTGGAAATAAAAATGCAACATATATCAATGTAAACAAGCCTAACTAATTCCAGTTGTGTCGGTTGTGTAGTGTAACGTGAGTTTTGGTTAACAAATCAGATACAACATCTGTTATGATTGGGTCTTGTAGAAATAAAATACAGGTGACCGTGCAACCTGTGCTTTGGGTTAACTCCACAACTGATTTGGGGTGTAGATATAATTATTAACAATCTCAGAAGTCCCCTTGAGAAGCTGCCAGACCCTGGGATTTATGGAATGGAAAACCAGCACGAATGCCAAGTTTGCCATTCTGCCCATAACAGAAGCATGTGAACACCTTATTACATTTTAATATGGGGAAAAAAAGTGGCCAAATAAGGTTGTAAAATTAAGTGAATTTTCAAAGTTGGAAACTCTTCATGGGAATTAATGGGAATTTATGGGACCTAACGAAAATTTATGTGGTGCAGTATCAGGCTGGGGAGGACACTCGGCCAGGTGTTCTGGCACTCTCGCCTGCTCTTTGGCCCACCCTCTTTCCAAAACATTGTATAATGCCAGAGCAGGTATTTCTCAGCTTTCTTTCTTCTGCTTTGCTGTTTTTGTTTTTTTACACGTTGGCCTCTATTTCCGTGAGTAGCGCAAATCCAGCCCAACACTTGCCGTAACTCTGCGAGGAGGAGGTGACGAGCACCAAGGTGGCGTAATTAAAAGAGAACTTTGCTCCCTGTGGGCGGGAACACAGCCGACTCCAATCATGTCCAATCAAAGCGTCTTCTTTCATTCCCTTTAAATGTGGTGCGCTCGTCTTGAAGACAACCAAACGTTTCTTAGGAAGAAACTGATTGGCTCATCCGGGAGGTTAAAGCGTGCAAACTATGTTTATAAGGAACTACAAGCAGACGTCCACAGGCGGATTATGCAAGTTTGCTTGAGAGGAGATCATAGATATTCACTGGGAAGTGGGCACTTGGAGACTGCCACCCACCCTGATTGTTCGTGGGCATCTTCTCACCCGCTAGAATTATGTTGTCATCAGGACCAACTGCCTTTCTATTTTTCATCCTCTTTAGTGCCTTTCGAACTTCCCCCTTACTAAACATTGCTACTTCCTGGGCCACCACACTTGCCTCTTCGACTCTCCCTTCTCTCTCATTTTCCTCATCCATCTTCTCCTCAAAGTATTCTTTCCATCTATCCAGCACACTACTGGCAACAGTCAACACATTTCCATCTTTATCCTTAATCACCCTAACCTGCTGCACATCCTTCCCATCTGCTGTATATCCCTCTGTCTGGCCAACCTGTATGGATCTTTTTCTCCTTCTTTAGTGTCCAACCTGGCATACATGTCATCATATGCCTCTTGTTTGGCCTTTACCACCACCTGGAACCTCGCCCTACGTCGCATCTCCATGCGTTCCTTCGCCTCTCCTCAGTCCTCTGAGTGTCTCACTTTTATTAGCTAACCTCTTTCCTTGTATGATTTCCTGTACTTTAAGGTTCCACCACCAAGTCTCCTTCTCCTCTTTCCTACCAGAAGATACACCAAGTACTCTCGTGCCTGTCTCACTGATCACCTTGGCTGTAGTGGTCCAGTCTTCTGGAAGCTCCTCCTGTCCACCGAGAGCCTGTCTCATTTCTTCTCGAAAAGCCGCACAACACTCTTCCTTTCTCAGCTTCTACCACATGGTTCTCTGCTCAGCCTTTGTCTTCTTAATCTCTCCCTCCCCACCGCCAGAGTCATCTTACACACCACCATTCTATGCTGTCTAGCCACACTCTCCCCTATAATTACCTTACAATCAGTAACCTCTTTCAGATTACATCATCTGCACAAGATGTAATCTACCAGCGTGCTCCTACCTCTGCTCTTGTAGGTCACGCTAAATTCCTGCCTTTTCTGGAAGAAAGTGTTCACCACAGCCATTTGCATCCTTGTTGCAAAGCCTACCACCATCTGTCCCTCCAAGTCCTTTCTTGGATGCTGAACTTACCCATCACTTTTTCATCACTACTGTTTCCTTCACCAGAATTACATTCTGCACAAGTCACAACTCTCTCTCTCTCTGTCTAGGATGCTCAGAACTACTTCATCTTGCTCCTTCCAGAATTTCTCTTTCACCTCGAGGTCACATCCTACCTGTGGGGCATAGCCACTAATCACATAATACATAACAACCTCAATTTCAAGTTTCAGCCTCATCACTCGATCTGATACTCTTTTCACCTCCAAGACAGTCTTTCGAACTGTTCCTTTAAAATAACACCTACTCCACACCACTCTTCACAACTACTCTGTGGTAAATAATTTGAACCATGCCCCTAAGCTTCGAGCCTTACTGCCTTTCCACCTGCTCTCCTGCACAGACAATACTGTATATCAACCTTTCTCCTGATCATCATGTCAACATTTCTATTGAGGTATCAGGTCTAACATCTGTGGGAAGGGCATTCCAGAGTACTGGAGCCCGAGTAAAAAATGCTTGAGAACCTGTGGACTTCTTTCTGGCTCTGAGAGTCACCAAAAGACCAGCGTTTTGCGAGCGTACGTTTCGGGACGGAACATACGGTACAACTAAGTCAGCGAGATAAGAGGGTGCTAACCTGTGTAATATTTTATGAGTAAGTAACAGGACCTTAAAATTGCTTCTCAAGTAGACTGGGAGCCAATGCAAGATGGCAAGAATGGGGTTAAACTGATCAAACTCCTGCTGCGTTTTGTACTAACTGCAGGCTTTTAATACTAAAAATCTGAAGACCAGAAAGCAGTACAGAATAGTCGAAGTGAGATGTAACAAATGTTTGGACTATGATCTTTGCGTCATTAGATGGGCCGTATTTGAGCGATATTGCGAAGATGAAATAAACACAGTTTTGGTAATATTCTTAATGTGCTTTTGAAAGGAGGAGAGCTTTGAGTCAAATTTAACCCCCAAGATGTTTTGCTGACTCAGTTTGGGTAATGGTGCTTTTGGAGCCTATCCCAGCTGTCATCGGGCAGGAGGCGGGGTACACCCTGAGCTGGTTGCCAGCCAATCGCAGGGCACATACAAACAAACAACCATTCGCACTCACAGTCACACCTACGGGCAATTTAGATTCTCCAATTAATGCATGTTTTTGGGATGTGGGAGGAAACCGGAGTGCCCGGAGAAAACCCACGCAGGCACGGGGAGAACATGCAAACTCCACACAGGCGGGGGCGGGGATTGAACCCGGGGACAAAAGTGACATAGCATAGCTTTAAAAAGCAAAAGGTTACAGGACATCCACTGTTTAATCTCGGAGAGACACAACTCCAGATTAGAGTAATTGCGTGGGCTAGTGGCTAGTGTCATTGGTTTTCTGAAGTGTTCTTGAGCCCGTGTGGTGATATCCTTTACACATTGATGTCGGTTTTTGATGCAGTGCCGCCTGAGGGATCGAAGGTCACGGGCATTCAATGTTGGTTTTCGGCCTTGCCGCTTACATGCAGTGATTTCTCCAGATTCTCTGAACCTTTTGATGATATTATGGACCGTAGATGATGAAATCCCTAAATTCCTTGCAATTGTACGTTGAGGAACATTGTCCTCAAACTGCTCGACTATTTTCTCACGCACTTATTCACAAAGAGGGGAACCTGCCCCACCTTTGCTTGTGAATGACTGAGCAATTCAGGCAAGCTCCTTTTCTACCCAATCATGGCACCCACCTGTTCCCAATGAGCCTGTTCACCTGTTTGATGAGAATTCCTCAACTTTCTCAGTCTTTTTTGCCACCTGTCCCAGCTTTTTTGGAACGTGTTGCAGCCATAAAATTCTAAGTTAAGGATTATTTGCTAAAAACAATAAAGTGAATCAGTTTGAACATTAAAGATCTTGTCTTTGTAGTATTTTAAAGTAAATATAGGTTGAACATGATTTGCAAATCATTGTATTCTGTTCCAACTTCATTGGAATTGTGGTTGTACATGCACGTCACTTCCAGCAAGTTGTCAACTATAGTTTAGCAAAAAAATTGGTTTTTATTATGCGTATTAAGCACTCCCCGAAGCTCGAGACACCGGGGTGTGGTTACTCTAGCCACCACAAAGACTACCGGAAGTTGGCCACATGTCACACAGTGACTACACTGAGCAAAAAACACACTGTACGTTGTTATGGTTGCGTAATACTGTCTTTGTCACTCACAAGGTTAATGCGCTAACGACTCTAAATCAGTCTGGCATGCATTCCAATGGCTGACCAATTACAAGCGACGATCCCCACAAGATGAGAACAATAGCACACTAGCCAACGACTTGAATACCTTCTGCAGACTTGAAAAGGACACTTTCACACCCCACACACACACCCAGCCGCACCACCAACCACAATCACACCCCTGACTTCTGCATTGACCATCCACGAACAGGATGTGAAACGCATCTTCAAACAACAAAAGATTAACAAAGCGGCAGCCCCAGACCTTGTGTCCCCGTCCTGCCTCAAATTCTGGGCGGACCAGCTCGCTCCAGTCTTCACACAGATTTTCAATAGACCTCTGGAACTGTGCGAAGTACCATCCTGTTTCAAACACTCCACCATCATTCCAGTGAAACCTGCAATCTGGGGTCTAAATGACTACCGGCCTGTCGCCTTGACATCTGTGGTCATGAAGTCCTTTGAATGTCTCGTGCTGGACCACCTCAAGAGCGTCACAGGTCCCCTGCTGGACCCCCTACAGTTTGCCTACCGAGGAAACTGGTCTGATGCGTTCAACATGGGACTGCGCTTCATCCTAGAACACCTCGACAGTGCAGGGACCTACACGAGGATCCTGTTCGTGGACTTCAGCTCAGCGTTCAACACCATCATCCATGAACTCCTTTCCTCCAAGCTTCTCCAGCTCGGCATCTCACCTGCCATCTGCAAGTGGATTTACAGCTTCCTGACGGGCTGGACACAGCAGGTGAGGCTGGGGGAGGCCACCTCATCCACACGCAGCATTGGCACCGGGGCGCCCCAAGGTTGTGTCCTCTCTCCGCTGCTCTCTCTACACGAACGACTGCACCTCAACGTACCGGCTGTCAAACTCCTGAAGTTTGCAGATGACACCACTGTCATCGGCCTCATCAAGGACGGTGACGAGTCTGCATATCGACAGGAAGCGGAGCGGGTGGAGCTGCGGTGCGGCCAACACAACCTGGAGCTGAACACACTCAAGACTGTAGAGATGATCGTGGACTTCAGGAGGCATCCTACGCCACAGCTGCCCCTCACGCTGTCCAGCTGCCTTGTGTCAACCGTCGAGACCTTCAAGTTCCTGGGAATTACAGTCTCTCAGGACCTGAATTGGGCGACCAACATCAACTCCGTCCTCAAAAAGGCCCAGCAGGGGATGTACTTCCTGCGGCTTCTGAGAAAGCACGGCCTGCCACAGGAGCTGCTGAGGCAGTTCTACACAGCGGTCATCGAGTCAGTCCTGTGTTCTTCCATCACAGTCTGGTTCGGTGCTGCTACAAAAAAGGACAAACTCCGACTGCAACAGACTATCAAAACTGCTGTAAAGATTGTCGGTAACCCCCTACCTACCATTGAGGACTTGCACGCTGCCAGAACTAAGACAAGAGCGTGCAAAATCCTCTCGGACCCTCCACATCCCGGTCACCAGCTCTTCCAGCTCCTTCCCTCAGGTAGGCGCTACCGATCAATGCAAACTAGAACTAGCAGACATTCCAACAGCTTCTTCCCTCTTGCAATCAACTTCTTAAAGAGCTAATCTACAATTCCATTGCAACATGCTGGCAATTTCTTTTGTCTGAGTTTGCTGTCACATTTCTGTCGGCCCAATTATAGATTACTTGTGCACTCACTGTAGTAGTCTCGCCACGCTGCACTATTTGCATATCTGTTGTTGACCAATACTGGCCACTCGTGCCAGAGTAGCATCTGCACCACTTGCACACTGACTGAGGAGTATCTGCAACATTTGCACAATCAACACTGTCCCAGATTAACGCACTACTAGTCACTTTAAACTGCATACATTCCTTGAAGTCTCGGCGTCCTTTGCACAATGGTCATTGGACTATTGGCTAGAGGACTCTGCATCTTTTTTGCACAATTGTAAAACAAATACATAAATAAATAAATACAAATACAAATTTGTACCGGCATTACCAGATAACTAGCAACCCTTTATTGCTCAGTGACTGTTTTTGTCAATGTCTTTATGTCTCCAAAGTGTTCCCTGTCTGTTGTCGTACTAGAGCAGCTCCAACAATCGGAGACAAATTCCTCGTGTGTTTTTTGGACATACTTGGCGAATAAAGAGGATTCGGATTCTGATGTTATTCATTATAATATACTTTTAACCTCACCCCTTCTCAAACGTGTCCAATGACGTTTTAAATCCTTTCCGGTTCAGGGGCCGTGAATTCTTTTACATTTATATCTCCAGACGTGTATTATTTGCCTTGTTATTTTGTTGTTCAAACTGGGTTACGCTCTGCTATAACGCAGTTCCAGCCAGACCTATGTGACAAGTGTACTGTATCACCCAATCATGGTGGAAGGACACAGCGCCGCACTGGTCTTTAATGTCGGACATTGGACCCCCTCCCCCAATATCCGGAACATTCGGTGTTACGGCCGTAACGAGTCAGCGTTCAGTGATTTCTGTAACAAAACGCAGACGTTCGGTAACATTTGGCAGCTCTGCAGACCACAAGAACTTTTATGCTGCTGGCAAAAAAAATCAACAACAAAAAAATCATTCCAGCAATGCCTAGCAGGATTTGTAAATAGTTGTAGCTGATCATGTGTTTTGTTCATGCTATTTTGTGTTTTCTCGTAGTGTAACAGTAGTTGTTCTCCTCACTTGTTGTGCATCATTTTGTTGCACTTAAGTTTGTGTTATGTTTAGTGACACCCGTTTATTTCATTGTGTGTTAAGCCCATTGTGAGGTCGCCGTTAGCTGTTGCTTGCTCCATACAATAATTTCTTCGACAAGAAAAGTCGGAATGCACAGTATCTGTTTAAAGAGGAGTTACAAATCAGAGTTAAGTCGTTACTACTTCTACTACTCCGAAATAACAAGTCAGATTAGGTAACATATATTTTACCTTCAAGTGTCGGAGCAGCGCCACTCTGAGCGTCAGCCAGAACCTCTGCATCCACTGAGAGCCCAAGGTCACCTGCACATATAGTCACAGACACCGGTTAGAGTTATTGATTTATAAAATAAATCCGTTCTATTCTATTCTCAGTGCTTTGACTGCTTGTTGCACAAGTGCATTAACTTGTGTTTTTGGTCATGTGTGTGAATGACATCTCACTGCAGGTGTAAACATAGGCTGTACCAACATGGACAGCAATAACATTATATTTTACATGACTCTAAAACAAATATTTCCTTGATTGTGTTTACAATAGTTTGTAGATGTTTGTGAGTTCAGGGAGAAGCCCGCACAAAGTCGAGTTTCCAACAAATTTATAAGTTTATTCAGCCTGAACAGCCTGAAAAAAAAAGTTGAACAGCTGTTCAAGGGCCACATTCACTCCAATTTTATCTCAAGTGGGCTGGACCAGTATCTGCATGACTTAATAAGTTATAAATAACTATTCCAAATATTTCCCATTTTTTGGTGCAAAAAAATACAAGTACCGTAATTTCTCGTGTATAATGCGCAGCCATGTATAATACGCACCCCCAAAGTTGACCTCAAAATTCTGGAAAACCCTTCAACCTATGTAAAATGAATTTTTACAATGCATGATTTTGCGTCTTCCCATATGATCAAAACATGAAGTATTATCTGTATTTTGTGCGTTTTTTCAAATAATTATTCTGAAGTTAAGCACTTCATTTGAACAAATAATACTCTCTTTTTATTTACCTTATCTTATTTTGAAATTAACAGCCCTACTTTTATTTAGTAAATGACAAAACACACAGTTGTGCTCATATGTTTGATATGAAAAGTGCTTAATTTGCAGCAGCGCCCGCAACCTAGTCAGCCAGCCATCAGGGGGCGAATGCATGGTTAAGGCTTCATTAAGCTCCGGTACTACGCCCTGGTGCCAACTTCAAAATAAAAGCCTAAAATTGCATTTGTGTTGAATTGTAATAATATAAGAAGCTTTTATTTTGAAGTTGGACCTCTCAGCATGCTGGTGGAGATGTGTCATGTCATGCATGGTAAGACACTATTAACAATGCATTAACTTCAACTTTTCGGCTGGCCTGACCGCCATGAAAAAACCCAGTGAGTAAATAGAGAGGGAAATCACCATTTGCATTTTGTGACTGCGCACGACTGAACAATGGTCAAGCAGGAAAACGGAGACGTACCATCCTTGACAATTTGCTATATTGACGACGGGGATTTTCAAATGAAAAGTCGGCGCCTGCAGCCTTCTATGCATTTACTGTATTTGCTTCCATTAAGTTGCAATTGCTTATTTCACTTTGTAATAGCACATTTATTCAGGTAGCCCTTGCTAAAGTAGAATTGAAAATTATCTATCACTTATTCTTATTGGAAAATTCCTTTTGAACTGAAAACTGAAAAAAGATTACCCCAAAATGTGACGAGCACATTAAAAACAGAAACAGGCACGGGTCTCTCATTAATTACAACTTTATTTAGCATGACGGTGAATTGGATATGTTATGATTTGTATCTATGCTGGTCAGTGAAAATGTCTTCACGTGAAAAAATGGTTGGTGACCACTGATCTGGCATACCTACTGATCATAATTCTAACATTAATACAATGTAAATTTCAGTGAAATAAACACGACAGCCTCTTTGGGATCCAAATTCCTGAGTTAAAGTGTCTTCTTCCAGATGTCCTCGAGCTCAACTGTACTGTATACAATGAACCACATAGATTTGGATTTTTTTTGGGGGGGGGGGGGGGGGGGGGGGAGAGACATGAGTTTCTATAAAACTGGTTACAGGTGTCAAAACAATCAGCAACTGTGATTGACCACTTGTGTCCAAAGTTTTGGAAAATTGTGATTAGACCTATAGGATCTTTCTTCCAGGGCTGCATATGAGCTCTGCGGCTGCATTCCAACAGCCTGCTGCCTCTGCCATGAAAGGGCCCTTTGAGAGCTGAGAGGCCAAGACGCGAGTCCATCTATTGGGGTTTTGCTGAGGGGCCTTCTGGCACACTTAAACACTTTCCTTCTCCAGTTTAAACTGTTTGTGTGTGTCTATCTCCTGCTGCCACTAAGACCTCAAAACATTTGTTTCTGCACTTCATCCTGAACCCAGCTGCAGAGTGTCGACTAAGAACTAAGAACTAAGACAGAACAGATTAGTCCTGTCTGATTGTATTTACTCTTTTTCTTCAGGACACATCGATTTATTTCTTTAAGAGCTAATAAATTCTAATCTTGATTTAAAAAAATAATAAGCCTTCTTTGCTTGGTTTTAGGTGCAAGTTGACCTTCATTTGAAACTATTGAGCCAAACTGCCATTGTGACACAAGCAGCTTAAAGGGGATATATTTTACCAAACCAACTTTTTCCTAGTATTTGGGATGGAATATGGTCTCTATGGTGCCTCAGTAAATGTGAAATATGAATTCATGTGGTCCACGCATTCTGAAGTTCCAGAAGTTTTTCTGCCGAGAGGACTGAAATCAGGTCATTCGAATTTACATTCGACCTTATCGACGTCAGCAGGGAAGATCGCCGCCTTCTCTTTCCGCTGCCGAGCCAGCACGCTCTCACAAAGGGGTCTTCTACACGGAGGCAACCAATCAGAGGAAAGGGCGCGGTCTTAGCCAAGGATGGACAAAGCGGATACAAGACTGGGTCAATCAGAAGTAGCTCTCAGAGGGGGCTTTTCTGGACACTCGTATGACAAAACCCATGTGTTGTTGTTTTTTTTTAAATGAAATTTAAACTTTTGTACTCAGTCCATGTAAGAGAGTCACTCCATGGAGGTCTAAAGAGCCAAAATACAGCACAAGAAGGCATGCTCAGTGATTGTCGTACATCTTCTTTTCTCACTGTCCAACATGAAATAAGACTAAACCTTTCGTGTTTCAGTTTCATTTCATACACAAGGTAACTCAATGTCCTTTACATGATTAAAAGCATTTAAAAATAATTTCAAAAAAAACAAACAGCTAAGAACATTTCAAACTGAGGAAAAAGTACAATTAAAACAGCGTACAGTGCAAGAAATATAATTTAAAAGTGGAAATGCTCTAAAAACCATGAGGGAAAAAAAGGAGTTTTTAAATCTGGACTCAAAAACATTCACACTTAGGGCTGACGTCACTTCTGGTGGCAACTTATTCCATTTGTGTGCTGCCTAATAGCTAAATGCTGCTTCACCGTGTTTGCTTTGGACTCTGTGCTCGACTATTTGACCTAAATCTGTCGATCTCAGAGCCCTACTGGGTTTATATTCCATGAGCATTTCTTTCATGTATTCAGGACCAAAACCATTTAGCGATTTATAGACCAGTAGCAAAACTTTAAAATCTATTCTCAAGCTGACTGGGAGCCAGTGTAAAGACTTTAGAATTGGAGTAATATGGTCTGACCTCTTTGTTCCGGTCAGAAGATCATTACAATAGTCAAGTCAACTTGAGATAAAAGCATGGATGAGCTTGTCCTGGGGCCTCATGTACAAAAAGTGCGTACGTACAAAAACGTGGCGTACGTTCTTTTTCACGGCAAACTTCAGATGAATCAAGAGTGAAATGACCGTGGAAATGTGCGGTGCCTCACGTCAACTTCATGGCTGGCGTACGCACGTTTCTGCAGCTTTTGGTACTTTGGCGACACTTAGAGGTGATGCTGGGAAACTGTTATAATAAATCTGCACATCGGAGACACATGAACAATTAGCACTGACGAACAACTCATGCCCAACAACATTTGATTTCAACAATGTAAAAGAAGCAAGGACTCGGAATTCACTTGTTGACCAGTGTCTTTAATGAATCACTGATATTTGTAAGGACGCCTATAAATTGATCAAGGTGCCACCTATTGCGCTTACAATCTCGTGACTCCAGCACAGCCGGCCGGTTGTTGGAGTGTAATTGCGTGGGAGACGCCAAAGGAACGGTGGACGAACCCTCCGTGTATGTGACACCGGTGATGCCAGCACTGACAAAAAGAATCCTTTGAACTTAATTTGAAGATCTACATCGGCTGCATATGATTAAAATCTGTTACAATTACGTTGTTTTCTTTTAAGGAGAAGAGGGGTAAATGATGTCATTTCAACACATTTTAATCATGTGCAACCGATGTATATGTTCAAATTAAGGAAATTCAAAAGACCTTTTTTTTTTTTCCAGTGAGGGAAGCTGGAGGAACTTTCACGTGTCTGTAACACTAGAGACAATCCCCCGAACATGTAGCACGTGGCTGCGACTGCGTGTCCTCTCCTGTGTATTAAAATAATAAATTGAGTAATCCAACAGGAGTCCCAGTTTTTGATATCCTCTTTGATATGCCGATGTGCTTCTATTTGAGTTCAAAAGATTTATTACAAACACCACACATCCAACTTTTATGCATGAACCTCTCTCTCATAGGGTTACTGAGTGTAGGTTACTGTATGAACACATTTGTTGGGAGTTATAAAAATACATGGTATTTACCTCGTGGGGTAATTAGAGTCAGCCGCATGTGCTCCCCCACCCCTGAGAGAGCAGTGTCACCCACGATTGCGGCGACTCTCTTCTCAAACGGGGTGAGGCCCTCCGCGCCGGTTCCTCCGCCTGTTTTGGCCACACTTTGGCGGTGGGCAGCTGCCTTCCGCTTCACATCCACCTTAATGTCTGACCACTTCCTTTTTAGTTCAGCGTGTGTGTGCTGTTCTAACTCCACAACATTGACAGCCGCACACACATTCGCTCTTCTTTCGCTTGTTGTTAAGGCCGGAGGACAGCGGGCCAAAGAGGATTTTCTTGCGCGCCTCCACTTCATTGAGCAACTTCACATTCTGAAAAATAATTTTTCTTCATTACCTAGCTCATTTCCCTTTTTTCCTGATCATACAGAGATCGGGATCTCAGGCGCAAGGGTGTATTTGGGAGTGGACAGGGAGGGGTCGGCTACTCCAACATGTGCGCTCATTTCCACGTTGATTGGGATGTACGAAGGAAATGTGCTTGGATTCAAGCGGACGCAGAGATTCATACATCTGGGTATTTTTGTGCGTACAACGTTTTCTGGATTCGAGCGTACGCCATGTTTCAGTAGGAAATCCACGCAAGTACATGAGGCCCCTGGTCTGCTTGGCACATGCAAGCCTTCACTCTGGATATGTTCTTCAGATGGTGAAAGGCAGTTTTAGTCATTGATTTGATATGACCGTTGAAAGTCAGGTAGGAATCTATCAGAACACCAAAATGTCGGACTTGGTCTTTATTTTTTAAAGAGAGTGCCTCTGTGTATTTACTAAGCGCAATCCTCTTTTCTTTATTGCCAAAAGCCATTATCTCATTATCTGTTCTGGTTTCATTGAAGAACATTTTGGCTCATCCGGTTATTTATCTGTTCCAGACAGTGACACAACACCTGAATTGAACTGTAGTCATCTGGAGACACTGCTAGATACAACTGTGTGTCACCTGCATACCTATGATAGTCAAAATCAAATTTCTGAAGAATTGGATACAAGATATACAGACTGAAGAGGAGGGGTCCAAGAACTGACCCTTGAGGGACCCCATAGGTCATTGCCATTCGATGAGATTGAACACCTCCAATGGTTAGAAAATAACTCCTTTCCTCCAGGTAGGACCTGAACCATTTAAGCACTGTTCCATTTAGTCGTACCCACGTTTCCAACCTGTTCAGCAGTATATTACGATCTACTGTATCAAAAGCCGCACTGCGATCCAACAAGACCAGAATTGACACCTTTCCCAGGTCAGTATTCAACCTTATATCATTTAGCACTTTGAGAAGAGCAGAATAGTGAAAAGTGAGAGCTTTCAACGTCGTCTGGAGCCCGGACTGCTCGTGAGCTGGTTTAACACGCTGCGCCGCTGACGTTCACGTAAGTGCTTCTCCCCCTGTCAATCACCCACAGCTTTGCTAGTTAAACAGCGACTTAAACTTGTCACCGGGAACCAAAAAGTTTTTTTCGCTCTTCGCATCAAAATTACGACGGTGGGAGCAAGTGTGCGTGTGTGGGAGTGTATGTGATTGCACGCTTGTGTGTGTTGTTGGGGGGCGGAATCAGAAAAAGCTACCGACAACTTTCAAAATGAGTACTCTTGGCCGTAATCAAGCTTTTAAAACAGCATTAAGTGCAGTTCTGTCTGTTCCCCCAAGCCCAACATCTAACCGTCACTCTCTCTCACGTTTACGTACACGCACAGACCCACAGTTGACCTCTTGGACCACCACACAATCGGAAAACACAGAACTTGAACAAGATGTAGTCGGTCGGTTGATCGGTCTATCTACCTGTCACACTTAAGAGTCTTGAGAGAAGTGTACTTGTTTACAGGTTTAGGTATTTACTGTATTTGGCATGTCAAGTCTGCACCAAGTAGTTCATTTAATGTGGCTTCAACTAAACTAATGAAGTTATTAGTTCATGTTGATGATGTCATTCTGTAACCTGTGTGGCCTATATTTCCAAGTAATGGGTACGATTAAGCTAATACTCTTTTCATACTGTGGATAAGTAACTAAATAAGTAACTAAAAACGTTACTTGTAAACTAACTTAGTTACTTTTGAAATCAAGTAATCAGTACAGTAAATGTTCACCAGACATTTGGAAAAACCCAAGTAATCCATACATACAAAGAAAGTAGAACAAATCAGATCAGAAATTAAGTTGTGTGTAAAAATGTGAAAGGACACAGGGAAAAAGTATTGAACACATGAAAAAAAGATAACACCTAAAATCTATCAATAATCAAACAGCAATCCAGCCCCTTGTCAGTGCAAATGAGTATCAGCTGGTTCAGTCCTTATTGATGGCCTACAAAAAGGTCTCAGGTCTCACGATGGGTAAGAGCAGAGACCTGTCTCAAGACCATCGCAAACTAATTGGTGGCAAACATAAAACAACAAAGTGAGTAATGTACTCCGCCGCCATGGGCTGTATGCACGCTCACCACGCAAGACCCCATTGCTGAAAAAAAAAAGCATGTCAAACCTCATTTAAAGTTTGCTGAACAACATTTGGACAAGCCAGTTAAATACCGTATTTTCACGACCATAAGGAGCACTTAAAAGTCTTACATTTTCTCCAAAATGGACAGGGCGCGTTATAATGCGGCGCGCCTTATGTGTGCACCGAGTTCCAAAATCTGTAAATGTTGTTGTGTGACTTTGATGAGCGCTCCGCTTGACTGACTGACTGAGCATTTCCTGCCGACACGCTGCTTATATAGAGGAAGGCGGACGTTACTGAGGACAGCATGTGGACGTTAAAGGGGGAACGGTGCGCGTGAAGGAGGACGCTAAAGGCACGCCGCCAGTAGGTATATATTGGCTAAGGACCCCCGAAAATGGCACTTACGAAGAGACACGCTTACGAAGCACAGTTTAAACTGCAAGCTATCACTTATGCGGAGGAACATGGAAATCAAACAGCCGCGAGAGAATTCAAGTTCAACAAATCCATGGTTTGCAAGTGGAGGAAGCAGGAAAACGAGCTTCGCCAAGTCAATAAGACGAACCCGAGTTTCCGCGGAAACAAGGCGAGGTGGCCCGAGTTGGAAGACCAACTGTAGAGAAGAAGGGGAACAGCACTGGAGCGATAGGCACAAGAAGTGCAGTTTTACTCCCGCTGCCTTTTTTAAAAACATACGCTAGCATGCATGTTTTACCATGGCTGCGTCCAATAATATGGCGCGCCTTATGTATGTGTTAAATACAGAAACAGACCCCGTAACTGAGACTGCACCTTTTAATGCGGTGCGCCTTATGGTCGTGAAAATACGGTACTGTACTACGTACGGTACTATAGTCTGGTCTGATAAAAGAAAAATTGTTTGGATGCCATAATGCACACCACGTTTGGAGGAGAAATGGCACTGCACGTTGCCCTAAAAACACCATCCCAACAGTGAAGTGCGGAGGTTGGAGCATGATGGTGTGGGGCTGCTTTTCAACAAATGGTACTGGTAAACTTCACATTATTGAAGGAAGGATGAATGGGCAAATCTATGAGGATGATGAAAATAAAACGAGGCTGGACATTTCAGCAGAATAATGATCCAAAACATACTGCCAAGGAAACTCTCAGTTGGTTTCAAAGAACAAAAATAAAGCTGTGAGAATGGCGCAGCCAAGCACCTGACTTGAATCCAATCAAAAATCTATGGGAAGAACTGAAACTCAAGGTCCATAAAAGAAGCCCACGGAACCTTCAAGATTTGAAGAATGCTTGCAATGCATGCAACTAGTTTCTCCATCCAGGAGGCATCTTGAACCTGTCATTGCAAACAAATGCCTTTGTACAAAGTATTAAATAAATACCAGTTGGCGTGTTCAATACTTTGTCCCTGTGTCATTTTACAGTATTACACACAACTTAATTTCTGAGCTTATTTGTTCTACTTTCTTTGTATGTATGCATTACTTGGGTTGTTCCCAACATCTGGTGAAATTTTCAGGTCAATAGCACCTTTGGAAATATATTTAATGAGAAAAATGGTGACGTGTTAAATACTTATTTCAGCCCATGTATGTATCTATGTACGCATGTACGTATGTGCTATACATACACACACAGCCATCCATTGGATGTGTGTGTATGTACGGATACCGCTTATCCTCACTCGGGTCGGGGCCGTGCTGGAGCCTATTCCAGCTATCTTTGGGTGAGATGTGGAGTACACCCCGAACTGGTCGTCAGACAATCACAGGGCACATATAAACAAACAACCATTCACACCTCCGGGCAATTTCAAGTTTTCAGCTGTTTGAAACTACTTTTATTCAATAAATGAGACAACACACAGTTGTGCTCATATGTTTGATTACCCAGGAAGAATTTGTAAGATGGGTACAATTATTTAAAGAAAACTATATTTTAATGATATTCAAATTCAACTGTCAAGCATTTCAGAAAAGCATTATCATCAAACAAAACATAACCATCAAGAAATTAATGATGGTTGTTGTTCAGTCATCAGTCATATTTAAAAAAAATAAATAAAATATTTCACAAATTCTGCCAGGGTATGTAAACTTATGAGCACAACTGTACATATTATGCAGTCATACGTACCTCTGTCATATTGGAATGTAAGTGTAGGCTACACTTTTTTCATAACCACTAGGTGGCGGTGGTATATGAGAATGAAAGTGCACACCTTTCTCATAACCTCAAGGTGGCTGTGTCATATTGGAATGTAAGTGTACAGCTTTTTCATAACCTCTAGATGGCGGCATACATTTATCGACTGGGAAAGTTGTTTTTCATTTTCCCCTATACATATGTGTAATATGCACCATTGACTGACATTTTTTGGGGGGGAAGAAATTTGCAATATACACAAGAAATTACGGTAGTCCAATAGTTCAAGAACAATGACAAGGAATTAAGGGATTTCGTCATCTACAGTCCATAATATAATCAACAGATTCAGAGAATAGAGAGAAATCTCCGCACGTAAATGGGAAGGCCAAAAATCTAAATTCAATGCCAGTGACCTTTATTCTCTCAGGCGCCACTGCATTAAAAACCAGCATCACTGTGTAAAGGATATTGCCATGTGGACTCAAGAACTACTTCAGAAAACCCTTGTCAGCTAACACAGTCCTTCACTACATCTACAAATGCAAGTTCAAACTCCACCATGCAAAGCGAAAGCAAAACAATCAACAGAAATGCCGCCGGCTTCTCTGGGCCTGAGCTCATCTGAGATGGACTGATGTCAAGTGGAAAAGTGCGCTGTGGTTTGGCGAATGCGCATTTCCAATTGTTTATGGAAATCATGGATGTCATGTCCTCTGGGCCGAAGAGAAAAAGGACCGTCCGGATTGTTTTCAGTGCAAAGTTCAAAAGCCAGCATCTGTCATGGTATGGAGGTTTGTTAGTGCCAATGGCGCAGGTAACTTGCACATCTGTGAAGGTACCATTAATGCTGAAAGGTACAAGCAGATTTTGGCGCAATACATGCTGCCCTCCAAGCAACGTCTTTCGTCCTTGCTTATTTCAGCAATACAATGCCAAATCACACTATGCACGTGACAACAGCGTGGCTTCGTTGTAAAAGAGTGGGACTCTGCCTGCCAGCAGGTCAGACCTGTCTCCCGTTCAAAATGTGTGGCACGATAAATGGTTAAATGGTTACATCCTACTGTTGAACAACAATCTTGACTGGAACTAGAACAGATAGACTGTAATAGCAAGAAACTTTCAGACCTCCCATCTATCAGCGCAAGTCTTAAACGCCACAAAATATTTTTTAAGAATCCGATTATTGCCAGCACTTTATCGGCTTGGTGGAAAACTCTAGAAACCACGCAATCTCAGTTAGGACTATATCCTTCCTCCTCAATATGGCACAATCCCGATTTTGAGATTGACAAAATACCCCTTAACTGCAGCACATGGGAACAAAGTGGAATTGACCGCCTACATCACTTACGATTCGAAAATAATGTATTCCCGGTCACGTGAAAGCTTATTCCAAGAATTTCAAATAAAGTTAGAACAACAATCCTAAAACGACACGTGAATACTTCAGGATTACGCATTTTTCCACAAAACAAAGAACTCCTTTCAAAAGTATACAAATTAATCTCAAGTACTAATTTAACACACTTACCAGTTACAAAGTGGGAAAAAGACCTCTCAGTCTCTACTGACATTGATTACTGGGCACAAATCAGTAGAAACACATTCTCAATGACAAAAAAAAAAAAACAGTAATTTACAGCTAATCCAGTTCAAAGTACTCCATAGATCACACGTTATGCAATGTAGTATGCATAAAATGGGCTATTCAAAATCAAATATATGCACTCGTACTGAAAACACTCCATTGTACACCCATACAGCGCTTCTGGTCACTAGTTAAACAGAAACTTTCCTCAGTTTTGAACTGTAGAATTCCAATTTCTCCTAATCTTTGTCTGCTGGGTGATTTAAAAATGATAGATCTTCCAAATAAACATGCTCAACCAATACTTGTAAGTCTAACCATGGCTAAAAAAAACAATAATATTAAACTGGAAAAATAAACAAGCTATCAACATTAGCCAACGACAAAACCATTGGGGTCTGGTGGCTCTGTTTGGGGCCAGGGTCGGGGCCGCTTGAATTCGGGGGATGCCCGGCCCTACTTACCCCCTCTTCTTTGTGGTCTGCCAACCGGACCCACAGGAGTCTAGCCTCTTACTTCACTTTTTTAATACTCACACTGCATACTCCGCACATTGGGCACAGTCATATCTCATTCAGGGTACCCCGGGGGGACTGGCACCAGGTATGGTGGGGGGGTGCCGGGCCGGGTGCTGACACATTTGTGCTGGTTTCTGGTCATTTTGGCACGGGCGGAGGCTTCGCACAGCACCAGTGCTTTTTATTTATTTATTTATTTTTGATGGATGGGGCCGGGTGCTGTGGAGTGCTGGTTCCTTTCACCATTTTCACTGGAGGGGCGCGGGGGTTGGTGTTTGTGGTGCTGTGGGCCGGCGTTTGTGTGAGTTTCATCCCGGTTCATTGTTGTGTGGGGTTATGGCTCGGTGTTAAGCTTTTTTCCTCTCTTGTTGGCGCTTGCGTTGGTTTGGGGACTGGAGTAGGCGCTGAGGACGGTCAGTGTGGGGGTGCGGCCGGCCATTTCCCTTGTTGGTTGTCTCTGTGTTGGCATGGACGGGCTTTTCGCTTGCCCGGTTGACTGGGAGTTGGCTTCGCTGGGGTTCCGTGTGGTGTGGGTGCGGGCTCGGGGCCCGTCGGGCGCTGCACGTCGTTGGGGCCTCCTTTGCGCGGTATCGTCTTGTTCCGCGTGTTGCGCTGGGGCGGCTTGTCATTGATTTTGGCGGGGTTGGGGCGCGCTTTTGTTCGCCGCCGTTGGGCGCGTCTTCATGAGTGTTCTTCTTCGTTGGTTTTCTCCGCTTCTTCTTCGGGGCGGGTGGACTGTGGGCGTCGGGCCTGGGGGCCAGGGTTTTTAGGTATGGGTGGTTCCACGTGGCCGGAGCGTTGGTCCCGGTTGGTTCTCGATTCCCGATGCCCAACCCTATTCACGTCGGGCGCTTAACTTGGGCTCGCTTAAGCGGGCTATGACCATTTTTGTTTTGCTCTCCCGGAGTTATGTGGCGGTGGGGGACTCACTGGAGGGGGGGTGGGGGGGGGGGGGGGGGGGGGTTGTGAGTTTCAAACCTTAGATTCAGCTGTAATACATTTTGATTAAAAAAATAAGAAAAATAGAATGAGTCTACCCACGCTTAAGAAAAGTCAACGGGAGGGAGGCCAGAATGCTCCCAACTTTGAACACTGTTATTTAGCTAACCAATTACAATACCTCATCAAATGGTTTTACCACAATGAGGAGTAAGATTCTTGGCTAGAATTGGAACCAATAGACTGCAACAACATCAAACTCCCAAAACTGCCATTTATTTAAGTCTTAAACACCATAAATGCAGTGATGATCCGAGTGTGCCGAGTCTTCGAGGCGTGCGTCGAGTAACGGAGGGGGCGTTTCCGCAAAGCGCGTATCGAGGCTTGCTTCATTTAGGGGCGGACCCTCAAGCGATGACGTCCGAAGCCTCGCTGCCTGGATGTACCCCTTGACCGATTCGGGAAGCGCTTTAGGGTTTGCCGCGAGGTTTGACAGCAATCTAAACCCGTCATGCAGGCTCCATTCAAAATGTGTGTCTGTGTGTGTGTGTGTTTTTTTTTATATATATAGAGTTGCGGTCAGCTCAGTTTGGATAAAGACTGTGTAGTTTGTATAGGATAATAAGAGTTTGGAGAGTGTTGACAGCAGAGTTTGGACAGCTTGAACAGTAGCGGCAGCGAGCTTCCGTCACTCCTCGGAATCCTTGGCAAGAGGCTGCTGCCCGCTAACCCAGCGCCTTGGTCTAATGGCCCAGCCGTCGGTGGACTCGACTTTCAACCTGGGTTATGGTGGTCCCCTGAGTTTGAACCCCAAGCAACACAGCACCCCACAAGGAACTATCATTGAGGCTTATCAATTATCTTTGTTTATCAAAAACTGAATTCTTATTTTATTCATAGGGAAAGTATTTATTGGTGTTCACAGAAAGTAAGGTAAAATAAAGCCTCACTGTGAGAGGAGAAATTACTGTACCCCAATTTAAAAATCTTGCTCTTGAATGAATAATTGAACACAAAAATTATGATAAACTGTTATTTCGAAATAAGCACTTTCAAAATCCTCTGCCCTCTTAAACTCATGCCATTTCCCCAAAGTGACAGAAAAAACATTATACCACTTGCCATACTTGTGATGATGAACATTTTAAGCACACAGAATACATTTAAAAATAATATATTTTACACTTTATGTTGGGAAATTACTTGGTCAAACATTGTTTTGTAATATATAGTCATTCACAAGAGCCAAAAAGAGGCAAAATGCAACGCAGCACATACCGTATGTGGTAAAGATACAGCTGCCTGTGATTATGCACATGGCCAGCAGGTGGTTTCATATGCAATGAAGCATCAAGAAATGAACCATTACTCGAACCAATGGCTGAAGTGTTGCGATGCTTCATGAAGCTTCATCTCGCCATCACTACATAAATGAAGAACAACCCAATGATCGCATCCACCTCAACGCCTTGGTGGCAAAGTTTTGAATCAACGGGATTTGAAATTAACAATATACCCCTTCATTTTAGCACATGGGAACAACATGGAATTGACCCCCGACAACAACTATTTAACAATAATGTTTTTAGGACATGTGATGAACTGTTCCAATTCTAAATAACAGGCGGGAACTTTCTTCAATACAATAAATTAAAAGCGGCAATAAAAAAAAATAAAAAATAAAAAAAAGAATACCAACACTCCAGAGCAACCTCCAATTGCCGGAGTTTGTCAAGCAAATAATGAAGCTTCTCCCGCAAAGTAAAATAAATCTTTCAAAAGTTTATAAATTAATTTCATGCGCTGAATCAGTGCACTTACCAATCACTAACCAACCTACTGACTGTATATGTTTTTCTCACTCGTCACATCTGGGCACATATACATGCGTATCCAGGGGTTCCTGGGGGACTGGTATGGGGTCGGGAGGGTGTGGATGTCGGACTGGGTTTCAGCACATCTGTGCTGTTTCCCGGTCCGGGCGCCCTGCCCCTCCGCCCTGCCTGCCCCCCTGGGTTTTAATGCATCACGCACACTCATCCCCATGTTTTAATGCACCAGATACACTCATCTCTGGGGGACGGTGGGTCTTTGGTGGGGGGGATTCGGCTGTTATGTGTGTGGTTACCTGTGCATGGATGCATGTTCATGAGAATAAAAGGGGATTCTTCTTCTTCTGTTATGCTCACTGGCCTCTGCAGCTTATAATGCACCACACCACTGGCGGGGCTCTGATACACAGGGTAGGGCCAATGACTGCCAGTCGGGGACCTGTCCACCGGGCTGTTCTCGGGTGGAACCCTGGGCCCGATCCCGCCCCACGATTGATTGGGTGGGGTCCTCAGGCTCAGCGGCGCAGGCACAGCAATTACGGGACACTTCTGTCAGTCTTTGTGCATGCGGAACGGTGTCAATTCACTTGTCCGTGGGCACACACCCCTGGGACTCTTTCGCTGGGTGTGGGGCCACTCACTTATTGCGACAAATAACTCATGAATATGCGAATCGTTTGGGTGTCCCCCTCACTCACACTCTCATCCTATAGACTTTTATAGTTTACATAGTCAATCCCACCACACTTCAGTTGTACAGCCGGGTTCACGGCCTTTGTCCTGCATGCTTCTTCTCCCGTTCTTGTCCTGTTCTAGCTTGTCCTGTCCTTCCATCACAGGGTGTAGCACTACAGCCCCATGCAACACTCATATCTAATGTTTCATTGTTGTAGATATGTAATGATTTACTTTTCTCATCCTGCAATCTCGGGTCTAAATGACTACAAGCCTGTCACCTTGACATCTGTGGTCATGAAGTCCTTTGAACGCCTCATGCTGGACCACCTCAAGAGCGTCACAGGTCTTTGCCTACTGAGCAAACAGGACTGCACTTCATCCTAGAACACCTCGACAGCGTGCAGACCTACGCGAGGATCCTGTTCATGGACTTCAGCACTGCGTTCAACACCATCATCCCCGAACTCCTCTCTCCAAGCTTCTCCAGCTCAGCATCTCGCCTGCCATCTGCCACTGGATTTAAAGCTTCCTGGCGGGCAGGACACAGCAGGTGAGGCTGGGGGACACCACCTCAGCTACACGCACCACCAGCACAGGGCCGACCCAAGGTTGTGTCGTCTCTCTGCTGCTTTTCTCTCTCTACACGAACGACTGTACCTCAACGTACCCGGCTGTCAAACTCCTGAAGTTTGCAGATGACACCACAGTCATCGGTCTCATCAAAGACGGTGACGAGTCTTGACAGGAAGTGGAGCGGCTGGAACTGTGGTGCGGCTGACACAACCTGGATCTGAACACGCTCAAGACTGTAGTGATGATTGTGGACTTGTGGATTGTGGACCACAGGATCTGTCGAGGCAGTTGTACACAGTGGTCATTGAATCAGTCCTGTGTTCTTGCATCACAGCCTGGTTTGGTGCTGCTACAAAAAAGGACAAACTCCGACTGCAACGGACAATCAAAACTGCTGAAAAGATTGTCGGTACCTCCCTACCCACCCTTTAGGACTTGTACGCTGCCAGAACTAAGACAAGAGCATGCAAAATCCTTTTGGACCCTCCATATCCTGGTCACCAGCTCTTCCAGCTCCTTCCCTCAGGTCTGCGCTACCGAACAATTCAAACTAAAACTAGCAGACATTCTAACAGTTTTTTCCCTCTTGCCATTAACAGTTAACTTACAATTCCATTGCAACATGCTGACAATTTTTTTGTCTTGAGTTTGTTGTCACATTTCTGTCGGGCCAATTATACATTACTCGTGCACTCGCTGTCGTATTCTCGCCACGCTGCACTATTTACATATCTGTTGTTGACCAATACTGGCCACTCACATGCCTGAGTAGCATCTGCACCATTTGCACAATCAACAGAGTAGTACCTGCAACATTTGCACAATCGACATTGTCCCAGATTATCGCACTACTAGTCACTTTAAACTGCATTCGTTTCTTGAAGTCTCTGTGCCCTCTGCACAATGCTCATTGCACCGGACTATTGCTCTATTAGTCAGTCAAACTGTTCTCATTGCTAGAGAACTCTGCATCTTTTTGCACAATTGTCAAAAAAAAACAACAACGACAAAAAATTGTACCGACAATACCAGATTGCTAGCAACCTTTTATTGCTCAGTGACTGTTTTTCTCAATGTCTTTATGTCTCAAAAGAGACAAATTCCTTTTGTGTTTTTGACATTCTTGGCAAAATAAAGATGATTCTGATTCTGTTTACAATTAGTACTTTGTCTTTTGTTTTCGTTTCTCTTTCCCCTCGAGAAACTTTGTTCTGTTTGACTGATCGATTCTGATTCTCAATAAACATCAATTATAATACTAAGAAACCACAGCGGCAGCTTAAAAGGTGTACTGTGACACAGTAAAACTGTTCTGGCATAAAAGGGATACAGAGCCTCCATTCTGCTTGAGCAAACAGCAGAACAGGACCAAAAAAAAAAAGAAAAAAGAAAGAAAGAACTGTTTATCACCATTTTTGTTTTAAGTTATTCTTTCAAGAGCAAGATTATATACTGTAAATTGGGGTACAGTAATTTCTCCTCTCCCAGTGAGGTTTTTTTGTACCCTACTTTCTTGGAGCACAAGAAACACCTTTCCTTTGAAGGAAGAAGAAACGGTGGACGAATGCATATTTTGATGAACAAATGTAATGGATAAGCCTCAATGAGAGTTATTTATGCAGCACAGTCCTGCCCGAGGTTCAAACTCACACGACCTCCATACCCCAGGTTGAGAGTCAAGTGCACAAACTGCTGGGCTATGAGACCAGGGTGCTGGGTTAGCCCCTTCCATTACCCGACACACGGCCTCGAAGACACGGCACATCTCGTAAAATCACTACTAGTGTGCTTTTCCAGTTGATTGTGCGTAAGACTCTCCTGCTCTGAGTTAAAAAAAAAAAAAAAAAAGCCTCAGTCATGATCTGTGCCTGCAGGGCACAGATCATGACACCTACTAATAATTAAATTTTTCCATCAATCCATCCATTTTTTTTACCAGTTATCCTCACTAGGGTTGTGGGCGTGCTGGAGCCTATCCCAGCTATCTTCGGTCGAGGGGCGGGGTACACCCTGAACTGGTTGCCAGCCAATCGGAGGGCACATATAAACAAACAACCATTCGCATACAGACATAGAATCTACAATCAACCGACCACGCATGTTTTTGGGATGTGGCAGGAAACCGGAGTACCCAGAGAAAACCCACGCAGAGAAAACCCACGCAAACTCCACACAGGCGGGGCCGGGAATCGAACCCCGGTCCTCAGAACTGTGAGGCAGACGCTCTAATCAGTTGGTCACTGTGCCGCCTTTGCTTAACATATAAACTAGAATTTAAAAGATGTGCTACTAAGTTATGTCTGCCCTCTAGTGGTAAACAGTGTTATTACAACTTAAAACTGATGAGGTATGGTAGAGGAAACATTTTTATAATTTTCAAAAATTAATCAAGGGGGCCACTCTGAGTGCGGGCGTGGAGCACTCGCATTCACAGTTCTGAGGAATAATCCATTAGTCATTTAGAAAACAAGAACATAGTATAGTAGGCGAACCAGTGTTGTAGATTTTACACAGATTTTTCCTGGACTCCTGTTATTTGCGGAATTGTGATACAACAGTGTATTAAGTGATTCACTTGCTCAAAAATTCAAGCGAAGTCATATGAAACTTTAAAAGAAAAGCAATTCATTGAAAAAAGAGGGGTGCTAGAGTTGAGCAGCCTAATAGCAGAAGGAATAAAAGACTTGAGTGTCTGTTTGTCCTCAGTAATTCTGGCCGGAGGGCATCAGGTGGTACCCTGTGGTAAGGACATGCATCATTTTAATAATCTTTGTGGCATATGTGGAATTTTTCTTCGGATAAACATGTTCAAAATCATTTTGTTTTTAAACTACTGCTGTCAGTGAGTCTTTTAGTAAAGCTCTTCAAGCAAAAGTGTTCCAAAGCGATACGCATCTATTGTGAACAAAGACGAGTTCACATTGACTGGTTGAAAAAAAAGAGAGAGAGACGCCCGAAGGCTAGCAGAAGAAAACGTGTGAGGAACAACACCGCCAACATAAACTAAATGACATGCTCATTTTGTGGAGAACCCCATTTACGCCGCCATATTGACTGAACGACCAGGGAAAGGGATTGACATCGAGCCGAATAAGACAAGGAATATTTTGAGAAAATCCTAAATTATAAGACTCACAACACAGTTAATATTAGGAAAGTCTGTATATTGTGCTTGTGTGAGCTATATGTGTTTCTAGAAATCACTTATACTTTCCAACGACACCTCGTGTGAAAGACATCTTTGTGTCTGTGAGCAATTATGACCCCCCACCATAAAACCGAAGGGCCAGTGTATCTGATGACCTTAAGGTGAAAAGAATCTAAACTGCCCTGAGGCCACATACCATGCACGCACTTTAAACCGGGCCTCTAAAATTGTTCTGTTCAGTTTAGTAAAGCAGACATATTCTTATATATATATATATACATTTATTTTTTAGAGAGTTCGGCTTCAAACAATCGTGTCATCAACCCTAGTTATGCTCGTTAGCATAGCATACGCAGGAAGTCAGCTGTCTTGTGTTCGCGTTGGTCACGTGACAGTCTGCGTATAGCGGATTAATTTGACCTGATCCCCTTGCAAGAAACAAAAGGAATCTAGGAAATTTCACCTGCACTGTCCAATATGCAGGTATTTATTTCACAGTCACACTGGTTAATTGTTGGCTAAAAAGTTACTGAATCGATTTCAAGCCACTTTATAGATTCGGATTGTATCGTTCTAAATGAACCAATAGACCTTGATTCGGTTCAAGGACGATATTGGTTTATTTAAAAGGATACGATGCTAGTGTCCTTGACCCGGGTTCAAATCCCCTCCCACATCCCAAGAACATGCGTGGTAGGTTGATTGAAGACCCTAAATTGCCCGTAGGTGTGAATGTGGTCATTTAATTTTTTTTTTGTACCTCATTAATATGTTTGTTTGCCTCTTCCATTGATAATGTGCAAAACCCTCTTTTAAATACGAGATACAAGCTGTCAGGACGTTTTGTGTGCAAAACCGCAGTGATGACAAGTCTGGGGTCCTGCTCACTATCCCTTATGAATCAAACAGCTCGCAACTTGAAGCCAAGAAAATGTTTTGCTTTGCTTAAAGATGCTAGTGCTTCACTTTTTGTTGAGCTATAATGTGGTTGTAAAAGTACCATAATTTCTTATGTATAATGCATATTTTTTCCCCCAATTATTATTATTATTTTTAAATAGTGCACATTCCACATAGGTATATGGGAAAATGGAAAAAACTTCCACATTTCATAAATGTATGCCGCCATCTAGAGGTTATGAAAAAGCTCTACATTTGCATTCCAATGTGCCAACGCCACCTAGAGGTTATGAGAAAGGTGGAGCTTCCACTTTCATTCCAATGACTGCATATGCAGTGGGTGAGGAAAGTATTCAGACCACCTTAAACTTTTCACTCTTTGTTATATTGCAGCGGCACGGTGGACAACTGGTTAGAGCGTCTGCCTCACAGTTCTGAGGACCAGGGTGCAATCCCCGGCTCCGCCTGTGTGGAGTTTGCATGTTCTCCCCGTGCCTGTGTGGGTTTTCTCCGGGGACTCCGGTTTCCTCCCACATCCCAAAAACATGCGTGCTAGGTTAATTGACAACTCAAAATTGCCCGTAGGTGTGAATGTGAGTGCAAATGGTTGTTTGTTTATGTGTGCCCTGCGATTGGCTGCCAACCAGTTCAGGGTGTAGCCCGCCTCCTGCCCGATGATAGCTGGGATCGGCTCCAGCACGCCCCCGACCCTAGTGAGGAGAAGCGGCTCAGAAAATGGATGGATGGATGTTATATTTGCTAAAATCATTTCAGTTCAATCATTTAATGTACACACAGCACCCCAAATTGACAGAAAAAAACTGAATTATTGACATTTTCGCAGCTTCATTAAACAACCAAAACTGAAATATCATACAGCCGTAAGTATTCAGACCCTTTGCTGTGACACTCATATTTAACTCGGGTGCTGTCCATTTCTTCTAAACATCCTTGAGATGGTTCTACACCTTCATTGGAGTCCAGCTGTGTTTGATTATACTGATTGGACTTGATTAGGAAAGCCATACACCTGTCTATAGAAGACCTAACAGCTCACAGTGCATGTCACAGGAACTGCCTGAAGAGCTCAGAGACAGAATTGTGGCAAGACAGATCTGGTCAAGGTTACAAAAAAATATTCTGCTGCGCTTAAGGTTCCTAACAGCACAGTGGCCTCCATAATCCTTAAGTGGAAGACGTTTTGGATGACCAGAACCCTTCCTAGAGCTGACAGTCCGGCCAAACTGAGCAATTGGGGGAGAAGAGCCTTGGTGAGAGAGGTAAAGAAGAACCCGAAGATCACTGTGGCTGAGCTCCAGAAATGCAGTGGGGAAATGGGAGAAAGTTCTAGAAAGTCAACCATCACTGCAGCCCTCCACCAGTCGGGGCTTTATGGCAGGGTGCCCCGACGGAAGCCTCTCCTCAGTGAAAGACAATGAAAGCCTGCATGGAGTTTGCTCAAAATCACCTGAAGGACTCCAAGATGGTGAGACATAAGATTCTCTGCTCTGATGAGATCAAGATAGATATTGTTGGCCTTAATTACAAGCGGTATGCGTGGAGAAAAGCAGGCACTGCTCGTCACCTGTCCAATACAGTCCCACCAGTGAAGCATGCTGGTGGCAGCATCATGCTGTGGGGGTGTTAATTAAATGTGTTTCGCTAACAAAATACAGATAATACTTAATGTATTGATCATATGAGTAGACGCAAAATGCATTATACATATGTAGAAGGGTTTTCCAGAATTTTGTGGTCAATTTAGGGGGTGCGTATTATACATGACTGTGCATTATACACCAGAAATTACGGTAAATGGTTTTGTATGCATTAATTGATGGGTCAGAGCTTTGAGATTCCAGTAATTTACTTTGTCAAATAACTGAAACAAATTAATCACCTCTCCCCCCCCCCCCCCCCTGCAGCCAGAATCTCACTTTTTAACCTCACACTGTCCCATTGGGTGTGGCCAATGTCAGACTGCCTCATTCTTCCAGTTCAAGATGGCTATACAAGCACATCGTTTATTTTCCTAACCGATGATAATTGTCTTTTGGAATAAACGTTGAAAAGGTGCCCGGGTAATCCTTTGAGTTCTCACGCCATACGATGATAGTGACGTCATGCGTGACAGTGATTTGAACAGTTCCCACAGTTTGGGTGGGGGGGACCAACCCGGTTTTCGTGGAAAATGCTTATTGGCGCTATATGTATTTATATATATATATATATATAAGATTTTTTTTTCATTCCAAAATAAGTACTTTTTTTTTCATTTCCAATTATAATGGGTGTCAATTATTTGCCGATTTTCTCGATTTGCTGTCTCTAAACAGTGAACAGTGGGGATCCACTGAACACAACAAAGTGGTGGAAATCAGATGTCAAGGGTCATAGCTTGTACAACTATTGTTCAAGTTACTGTAAAAAGGGGATTGGTTAAAAAAAAAGATGCTTGAAAGTAATCGCCATTATTATTTCATACATATGATAAATTGAAATTTTGGTACAGATTTTAGTCAAAAAATGCTGATTATTTGCTTTTGTGGGCCACATCAAATGATGAGCGGGCCAAGATCTGGCCCCCGGGCTTTGAGCTTGACACCAGTATCCAACTATAAACGATTGCCAAAATCTTAAGTAGAACTCTCCAAAACCTAGGTGGGTCTCCAAACACAAACAAACAACAGTTACCGCATCACAACAAATGTTGAACCAAAGAACAAAAAGGTCAGCTACAAATGATGTCCTCACGCTTTGCGATTTCAAAGCCGAGGTCCATTAAGGTGCAATTCTTATGCCGTTCCTCTTCTAGATAAATGGTGTCCAGATGAGACACTTTTCCCTCGCTCCTTATGATCTAGACACAAACACTGGTGTAAAAAGCTCTTTCTGACATACTGTCTGCACCGTGGCACTCTCGAGCGTGTCAGATGGTTTCACTTGCAAGCGCTGGAATTTCCCCCTTTACTGCTCTGATGCTATCTTCCCACTGTGTGAGTTTTAATCTACGAGAAGCTTACACAAGGGGTAACTCCATCCCCATGACTGAGTTAAACCAACAATGGCCATCTCATAAAAAGCAGCCACTTCCCTTGAAATATTTGCCCATTTGGAGGCTCAAAGACAAGACAATCAATGAGACTGGGAGGGATGCGACGAGCATTTGCATTTTATTGGCTCCCTGATAAGGCTGTACGTACCAAACTAAGGTGAGTTGTCCTGTCAGCCATTTTGGAAATGTTGTTTGCAGTGCCCCACCACACACACACACACACACACACACGAGAGACTTGTCCTAGGCAGCGACCTCAATAAATAAGGCTGTCCTTGTCAGCAAACAATGTAGAGTGAACACTGGAACAAATATTCAAAATGTGGATATTGTATACAGTCCTTTAGTGTGGAAAGTGCCAGTGTTAACAAGTTTTGTGATAGTCTTTTGATAAAGTGGCTTATTCGTGGGGGGGGGGGGGGGGCAGTCAAAAACTAATGAGACCAATTGAATTTAACCTACTAATAATTTTTAAAAAAATTCTGAAATGTTTGTAGTTTATTTAAAAAAAAACATATTTGCTTGTCTGTCCTCTTCCTGCCAGCCTTTTGGGAAATGATGTCATGGTTTGATGCCCATTTCTATGCGTATATTTTGCCTTTCTATGGCAGTAAATCAAGCTAGCAGAAAGTCGGGCTCATTACGTTTTCACTTCCCCCTCGTACTATACAATTCATTGTACTCCCAACATTTATCTCTTCCCTCTCCTCGCGTCGAGCTATGATTTACTCAGAAACGGCCAGCGTACAATGGACAGGATATTAATTTGACAAGCCTGCTGTTAGCATATTTTCTGTTCGCAGATCCGTGACCTGCACTCCGTGACGGCTTTCTGCCTCTCTAACCAACATTACTATGACGGAATGATTAGTCCCTAGTGCCACACAACCCTTTTTTCTATGCTTTCCAGTACCTTCCCCCCCTCCTTGAGACTCAAGAAAGCAGTTAAGTAGACCGGCAACTCGAGCTGATAACCAAACATTAGTCCAGATTGAGCCCAAGTACAGACAGAGTTTGCTGCTCCACAACTTTCCACTGTATGGTATTGATATTTCAGCATGAAGGACGTGAGGTCATTCTTTTTCCACCGCTGTACAGAAATGATGGAGCCTCTTGGATGAGTGGTTTCGTCAACAATTCAAAGTATGTGTTTGTCTTTAAATTAGGAATATGCTTTTAACTATGATCCTAAATAAACAAAAGTAGCAGTGCGCCAGATACGCTGGTTTTAAGGGGGCCGGGCGTCCTTTACTTTGAATAGTACAGTAAGAGGTGTCCTTTTATGGTCAATTTCATGCCTTCACACCAATTGTGTACTCAGAAGCCCACAAACGGAAAACTGCATTTGAAAGATTAAGTATCTGTTTCATTTGTGGCTGTGGACAACTGAGAAATGCAGGATCAAAGATGCACTGCACATTTTAGGAATTACCCCGCACACCCCCGCCCACTCCCTCCAGGGCCCCCCCCCCAACCCCTCCCCCCACTTTCTATTAATTAAGTTAAAAAGGAACGTGTGAGGATTCGGCGATCCGATATAAAAAAAAATAAAAATAAATACAAAAGCACTTCAGAGCTCTATTACAAAGGTAGGCAAGTATGCACCGTAAAACATGCACACATCCCGGAACACTTAAACAGGATGATTATGAACAGACTTAACAACATATTGCCTGCGGCTCCAAATGTGTTCTGATGCAAACAGGCGATGCCTCAGCCCAATGAAAAACAAGCTCTTCTTCATCCGAGAAACACATTGAAATGACCTTCGTCGATAACGATTGTGACATTTATGCCGAAGCTGTGGTATTTTCGCCCGATCGGCTCGATCGGTATCGGACGATGATCGCCATTTTATGCTGACCGGCTTTCACGGCATAATTCACCGATCCGATCAACGACATCACCGATCGGCTCCGCACGAGACATTTAACCGCGTCGCCGTCGCGTGTGAATCCAAAAGCGAGTCTATTTTTAGCCTTGTTCCATGTCTTGTGGCGGAGTACTGTAACTATCTGACAGCCAATAAAGTTTTTTCAATGTCGTCGGTGTGGGACTATTTTGCGGTGTTTCAGACCAACAACACGGCAGTTAATTGCAGTCTGCGCACAAACTGAAGGACGTCGCGGGGAGCGTCATCTTAGACGCTTAAAGTTAGAGGAAGCATGTCATTAACAGTATATTCGTTAGAGTCATTTAACTGCAATAAAGTAATTTCATCACAGCAAGTTAGCACCCATTATTTCTGTCATGTTGTAACGTTGATTTGTGTCAGTGGCCAATCCTTGAATGCCCCCTAGAGGTCATTGATGGGCCCCCCCCCCCATCTTTCACCGCACAGACTATACAATGTATGTAGCACAGCCCGAGAGATAATCCAGGCATTTTATAAATCTGTTTAAAAGAGCGAGCAGCACAAGCGTGGAAGTATTGGAGCGGGGTTGGACCAAGACCTGCGGGGTTGGACCAAGACCTGCGGTTAGCACGTCTGCCTCACAGTCCTTCAGTATTTGAATCTCGGCTCCGGCCTTCCTGTGAGAAGTTTGCATGCTGTCCAGATTCCAAAAACATGCACGTTATGTTAATTGAAGACTCGATATCATATGTCAAACTCAGGCCCGGGGGCCAAATTTGGTCCACGATGTAATTATATTTGGTCCGCAAGACCATATCAAATGTGTATTAGAGTTGGCCCGCACATGCGCCACTAATATTACAAATCCCAGAATGCTTTGCTAGTGTGTCGGCCCATCGGTCTAGACCGGCGAGCGCCCCTTCCCTTTCTGTTGCAGTCGTTAGCAGCTATGCTACCGGTCTCCTCGAGCAAATTGACGCTTCCCCTTCCCAAAAATGGCCAAACGAAAGATGGAAAACAGTTTTTAAAAATGGATGGCATGGGCACCTTAACAATTGCTTATTTTTCCAACCATCGACAAGTCTCTAATTTACTATTTTCAACGTAGTCAAGCAAAACCCAAATCTGAAACTGAGCAATACACCGAACCAGTAGCGGGATCGACTCAATTAGCTAAATTTGCATGCGTGCTTTCCCTTCTTCACTTGCTTTTAGCACACAATTTAGCCGCATAGGTTAACATGGGGGCGGCACGGTAAAACAAAATACGTAGAAGGGGACTTTGCATCAAATCCCGAACTAATCCTCAACACAGGTTATGATGTGTTGGTATGCTCACACAGGGCTATTCTGTCTCCCCGTTAATTCCCACCGAGTCCCGTCCATGGGAATGCCATGCTTCGCTCTAATTAGTTCCAGAACCAGAGCTGTAATGAGTATCAGACTCAAGACAAGTTAACATACAGCAGTATGTTACGTGTCACTATACTGGCCGATGACTCGAAATTCTGCGTAGATGTTTCCAAAACAGTAACATTTGCAGAAGTGGATGATATGCTGTACAGTGGCTTCATTACAAATATATTTTCTGAAAATGGCTTGGCGAGAGACATTGTTTGCTTCATCATATTTTGCAGGAATTGCCATGTGGTTTCATTAGATTTTCTTGTAATCAATGTTCCAGAGAGAATGTTTGTACAATCACCCTCCAAATTTATTTTGGAAAACGCTCACCCCATCCCTATCGTTCCCAAATGAATTTGTGACGCAATGTTCTGGCGTCGTGTGGTTGAATCAATCATGCGTAGTCAGAGCTCAGCAGTTGCCTTTTGAAATCCACTCATCCATTTTCTTCCGCTCTTTCAAGGTCGGGTCACGGGGGGGCAGCAACCTAAAGCGGAGAAGCCCAGATTACCCCCTTCCCCAGCCACTAGGTCCAGCTCTTCCGCTGGGAACCTAAGACATTCCCAGACCAGCTGAGAGTCGTACGGCCGTCTCTCTAGCGTGCCCTGCGACCTTCTCCAGGTGGCAACATCCGATTCTACGCCCAAAGCTGTGTTCTCGAGCTCCTCAGGAGATGTCGATTGGTATTCTTGTAAATTCAAAAATTGGACCCCAATATTTGATCAGTGAAAATTGCGGCGCAGTAAAAACTGGTTCGATTAAGAAATACAGGTTTTCAAAATGTGCTACAAATCGGCTTGCAAGTTCTTCAAAATGTGTGTGAGAGGTAGTCCTGAATTATGTCCCTCGTGGTCAGCGGCGGATTTTAATGTACTGACCCCGATGTTTTGTCACCCTCCGTTGACGACTGTCGTCTGGCCCCAAAACACCTTTGGACCGAGCTGAAGCCCCCCCCCCTCAACTATTTTGTAGTTCCCCCATAACATAGCAACAGAGAACAGCAAACTCCACAGAGGCGGGGCCGAGATTTGAACCCCGGTCCTCAGAACAGTGAGGCAGATGTGCTAAGCAGTCGTCCACTGTGCCGCCTGACCCTAAACAGTTTATCAGTTGCCAAAATAGCTGTCGATGATTTTGAATTCGATTAGTTGTTGATTAATCGATGAATCGCTAGTGTGACTGTAGTCTTACAAATAATTACATTCACAGCTGGCAAAAATGTGTATAATTCATTGCAAATGGTAACTTCATATTAGTTCCCTTGTTGGTTCAATAATATTATTGGTTTTGGAAACTTTGGGTCTTTTTCTACCACCACCTAGATTGGAGGTGTCGTGCAATTCCTGGTCATTTTCGCGTAAATGCTCGATACTATATACGGCGTTCATTCATTCATACATACATACCTCTAAGACCACTTTAACAATTATCCCCCCCCCCCCCCTTACTTAAAACGTGCCACTCATATGACTTTTTCTGAGACGATGCCTGTGTTTGCCAGGTCAAAAAGCTCACGTTCAACCTCTCTTTGACTCATTCGTCGCACACTGCTGCGACTTGCATGCAAATTGTTGTTTACGTTGCCGTTTGGTTTCTAGGACTACTCTGCTAATACAGGCATTGGTCTTTCTAGTCTGCGAAGACCATGATAGAAAAGTGGTACAGTCCTCATTCCAGTCCAGTACTTAGATGACCGGGCGCTTTCGTTAGCCGTTTAGTTACCATGTTTCCTTAGTTACATCAGCGAGGTTATGGCCGACGCCACACTACACCACTACATTGCTGCTCGACATGCAAGTTTAGAGAGCTAATTATTTAATCGGTTGTGTCAATATCGTCAATATTACTGTAATAAACACTCATATGGGTCATTTTCAGCAGGGATCTCGTTTGATGTTGCGTCCCGCGTCTGAGACGCACAAAAATGACCACGTACGCGTAAAGTACGCATCAATCTGGCCACTGGGAATTTGGTCACAAATGCACCCTAATTTTTGAATGGCGCAGCAAAAAATAAAAAAATAAAAAAACAGAGGGTGCATACAGGTGCCCAGTCATTTGAGGAAGAAATAAACACGGGTCTCATCATCGTGGTCTCTAAACCAATCAGAGATAGTGAAGAGCATCACATCGTCTCAAATGTAAAACGATCTATCTTTTCATATAATTTGATCAATAACGGTAAAGACATGAATTTCGCACATTTTTAAAGGTTTTTTTTTTTTTTTTTTTTAAATGGGTAAATGTCTCTCATGATGAAACAGACACGCTAAGGCTACGTTCACACTGCAGAGTTCTTTCTTTTTTTTTTTTGTTGTCAAATCCGATCTTGTTATGTAGTCGTTCACATTACAAAAACAAACGCGACTTCTAAAGTGGATGGAATGAGTCCATGACGTCGAAAGCACGTGCACAAATCCCGACGACACGTTGCTCATGCTCACAAACACGAAGCGCCCTCTGTTTATGCAAGTCAATATCGCCCGCCGTGAATGTCTCATGATGCATTTGTGGCAATTTGATGGATTTCAGCTTTGGGGGGAATTAAAAAAAAAATTAAAAAAAATGGTGTGAGTTGCAAAATTTCCATGTTGCCATGTTGCATAAATGATCAGAAATAACTGCACCTTAAACCCATTACACTCTTGTCTTTATCCAATCGTAATAACGTTAAAGACAGATCTCAGAAATAACAGCATTGATTCTGCCGTCTGCTATTGTGCGAATGCAAAATGGCTGCCTCATCCTGGGAGTCTTTCCACTTGAAGTAGACTTCTGATCATGATGTATCATTTGTTTACATTGACAGAGAAGGTTGTATAAAAGGAAACGGCCTCGGGTGATAGGCCACACCAAGTCGAAAGATAAACACATTGGCATCTGACAGCATACAGCCGTCTAACTCTGGTATGTTTCCGTTATATGGTGGCAAGAAAAACGTTTGGGAGAATACGAATGTGGCACCCCGGTCTCGGGCAAAGCAACTTGTCGTTTTGGGCGAAAATAAGGTCGTTCTACGCAAGAATGGTCTGGAAACCTGATAGAGCGTTTGTATTGCCCTCAAACACATTTGTATTGAATAGCATATATATGGATTTATATTTTTTTTTGGCGGGGGAGGTCTCAATCCCAAATTGTAACCGCTATGGGTATGTCAACACACACACACACACACACAAAAAAAAAAAAAAAGCACCCTGAGGCCTTTCCCCAACCATTTTCACACCCCTTCGCAGGATCGTCATCAGCAAGCAATTAAAGTAACAAAGAACAAAGCCTTCGCTGTTGCGGCCAAAATGGCGAGGCTCTAGCGCTAATGATAATGAAACCTTGTGAGCAAGGCAGCTCGCGGCTGGAAAGGTCCGATCGGATTTCCCCCCACACACATGATTTGAAGGCTTTTTGTATTGAATGAGTGATTGGCAATGATGAGGGTTGATTATACACAATTGACACTTTTTTTTGTTCCCCCCCCCCCCCGGAACTGAGCTCATGTGGGAAGTTGGGAACCATGATGGAGCTGATGTCATCATCGAGGCCCTGGTACCAGATTCCATCCACCATTTGATCCAGTTAAAAAAAAAAAAAAGGCAAGTAGAGTCACGTTGAGCCAGTGTCACACTGCTGGAAATGCCAGAAATATTATAGCAGCACAGATTCTTTGTTATATTGAGTTCAGAATGATTCTATTTGATTGCCTTGCCCAAAGTGGTTATGTGTTCACCCGTGACTCGTGTCTTTGTCTGTCTGGAAGTCAGTTGGACAACACATCCATGCCTCACATTGGGGGGGGGGGGGGGGGGGGGGGGCATGAAAAAAGTGGAATGACAATTTAAAGTAACACTATGGAATCACATTCGGCTTTATAACATTAAACAGTTACGGGTTAAGAAAAAAAACGGTGTTCCATTACCATTATTGCAAAATGTTTTTTTTTTTTGTAACAGTGATGAAAAGCACGATTTTCATGTGACACGTCTGAACTTTACGACTTATCGCAGATGGACGCTAATGCTGGACAAACTTATCGGTGCACTCGGCGCAGTGTGAGCTACGTGGAAGTGTACGGGTCATTGCACAGAGTTTGACTAGCAACATGTAAATTGTGCAACCCACATAATGTCTTTCACATCACATGCTTTTTTTTTTTGTCTTTACCAATATGCAAGAAGTATTATTTGGAATATAATTTGAAAGCGCTTTCCACAAAAAGGTGAACAGTCTTCCGATATGTGCTCAAGGCTCAAGCTGGATGCTTTTTCATACCCATGCAGGAAACTATTACCTCTACCAGTCGCGAGGACGGATTCAATCCCAGATGTGCCAACTCGTTTTAGCGTGGAACCGCAGAGCATTTCTGAATGTCCGAGTGTTTATTGGCATAATAACTGCGAAAAGAAAGGCAACGCTCCTCGAAAGAATGCGTGTTACGTCACTCGGCTAAACAAAAGGACAGGGACTTCTTTTTTTTAACTGGCACGACGTCTCCTGCTTGAAGTTGCCAATGATATGCAGCTTTTTCTCAATATGCATAAACTGTTACTACTGCGCCCCGGGGGCGGGTTTAAAGTATTCCCTGCAGGCTTTGGTTCCATATGATTACAGGGATAGTAGACACCCTCCCAGGCAGTAAACACCCCCCCCCCACAGTAAAGGAAGGGCCTCCGGCCTCATTTCAGCCACCACCAGCAACTCTCCCTGACTCTCAAACCGAACCGGGTGAGTCATACTGTAGCGACTACTTATTAATTAACTTCTACCCCCCCACCCCCCCACAGCTGCTGCTTTGCCTTTGAACTCATTTCCAACTTCTCCGTTTCATACCCGCACATTCGGTTTATGAAAGACCATCTTCACGGGTTCATCTCGGGAAGCGCGCTCGGGTCGAGGCGCCGGTCAGAGAACGTCGTAGAGTCCCCACCGACGACGTCGGCGTCCTGCGTCACCATTGATGCCATAACCCGAACCCCCGGCGCACACCTTGTCAACCTTTTTTTTTTTTTTTTTTTTAAATGTTTGGCGGCATTTCGCCTTCCAGAGCAGGAAATTCAACCGCAGCGCTCTGCTTCCGGGGGGGGCATCCAAAACAATGACGTCGTTTCCAAAATGGCTGAAAGGAAGAGAACAGGCTCAAACAAATCTTGACGCGAGCATCAAACCGATGATGATGATTATTATTATTATTTTTTTATTCAATCATTAGTAGGTTAAATCGAATTGGCATCACTACTTTTGACTGCCCCTTGTACATTATATATGTCCTTAACTTTCTGACTTTTTGCGTTAATGAAAAAACATTTGGGATTTTGATTTCCCCTAATTCATCCTTGACGAGTGCATTTATTGTTTTAACATTTAAATAGGACTGTTTTGCACTTGTTTTTACGCTTGCCACACAGTTAAATCATTGCCTGTACTATGAATAATGGTTTTAAGATGGCGCCCAGAATATATTTAATGAAATTTTGGATTGTTTCTTTTGTGCAAATCCAAAATGCAAACACATTTTTTTTTTGGGGGGGGGGGGGGGGTCAACAAGCATCGGGGAACAGATGACTGTGAACACCAAGTCAATAATGCGGGCAGTGGTCTCCTCATTGTGCACCTTGATTTTGTGGTAAGTCATTGAGAGATGGAGTCATTAAAAGAACTGCGCTGCCCCTTGCACAATAAATGGGGAGAAATGGGAGGGGGGGGGGGTGCTCATGGTTTAGAGCTCCAAGCCCTGCTGGCATGCCAAATGGGGAATCCTCAAAGCCTGAGCTGAAAACAGGAAATCTCTGCAGGAACCCCCCCCCCCACCAGAGGATAAATTAATTAACATGAGAGGACAAAAAGAGTGGAGATGATCACCTGGAGCTCTGCGTGCAATTAACATGACAACGGCACAGTCGCCCTTTTCGCACAAGCGCCGAGGAACACATGTCAACAATAAGCGTTTACGTGGGGAAGAAACCCTGTTGTGGGGGGGGGGGGGGGAGACACACCCCACCCCACCCCAATTTGGATTTCGAACCTAAAGACTCACGTGGCCATGCGAGAAACATCTTCGACTGCTCTTAATCTCTTTTAGAAGAAGTGGAAGAATTAGAAGAAGAAGAAGAATTAGAAGTAGAAGAAGAAGGGGAGGGGGAAAAAAAACATTTCTAACTTTTGCTTATCATTGTCTCGCCTGGAACTGAATAATGAGAAGTGATTCGACTCATCGCGATTCAAACGCGGTTACATTCTTCTGGTGTTAAATGGAGACAGCATCAATTTCCTTCAAAGGTAAAATAAACGGTGTGAATTGGGAGGGGGGCGCTTACCGTAGCATCTCAGGTTTGGACCCCAAAAAAAAAACATCCAGAGAAAATTCCTCATAAAGTTCGTCATAGCGTCGGAAGCTCCTCGGGTCCAAATGTATGAGAATAAGAAGTGAGTGGAGAATGATCCAGTTTTAACGAGCCTTGCTGTTCTTCTTGCTCGTTCGCTGTTCCTCGCTTCTGCCTTTCCGAAGGAGCGACGCGGCCGGGACACAGAGCACAACCTCCGGATGTGAAGGTGGCGAGGAGGCAGGGAGCTCCACGGGGGAGGGGGTGGGGGGTGGTGGGGAGGGAGATGCGGGTTCTCAACGGCGAACAAAGCCGCGTTTGGGGCTGCTCGGGCTCCTGGAGCGGCCGGAGAGTGTGGGACACCGTGGGGAGCGCACGTCCTTGAACGCAACGTGTCTTCGCGCGCGCGCGCGCGTCGAAGGGAGGCGGCGAAAGTTGGAGGAGCAGGAGGAACTATAACGAGCTTTTTTGGGGGTGGGGGGGGTGTCCGAAGTACGTTTCAATAGGTTAATAGAGCAGAAATTGTACTGCGTGGGAATTAAACAAAAACACCAGTGGACGACTGACTGTATCAGGCCACTGAAAATAAAAATGACGCCAATCTAGCGAACTCTGATAACGCACTTTTACGCACGTGCGGCGGGCCGATAAAGCTTCTTTCGCTGCTCCTTTTCGCAAATCTCCGGAGATTTAAAATCGACGACTGCCACCTTCTGGGACAGAAATGCCACGACATTAGTAAGAGCGAATCAAAACATAGCAACAATTAACAATATATATATATATATATATATACAGTGGGTACGGAAAGTATTCAGACAGTATATATATATATATATATACACATATATACAGAGTGCATTTTATATTATTTTTATATTTCAGTTTTTCTTCTTTAATCTGTAAAAACGTCAACAATTGCTGTGTGTGCATTAATGAGGGGGAAAAAAAAGGTACTTGATATTAGCAAATGGCTGCAATATAACAAAGTGAAAAATGTAAGGGGGTCTGAATACTTTCTGTACCCACTGTATATCTCAGTATAGGCCATTTTCACAAAAATTACCAGGAACTGCACTACACCCACAATCTAGGTGGTGGTAGAAAAAGACCAAAACACTCCGAAACCAATAAAAGCTACGTTGCATTGTGGGAGGCGGTGGCCAATTATGGCTAGCAGTAACTACATTAAAAGTAAACATTACTATTATCGAAAAGGCTAACTGATTTGCTAGCAAAACCATTGTTATTTCATCATCATAAATTGGGTTTTCACCTATTTCTATATTGTGCAGTATTTCTTTTTAACGACACAATGATCAAAATCAGATAAATATAACGTCGTTCTGCGACTGAAACAGATTAATTGCATTCCCATTAGTTTAAATGGGAAACATTACCTCGGTTTGTGAACGTTTCGGTTTCAGAACAGGGTCGCAGAACAAATTGAATTCGTAACCAGAGGTTCCATTGTACATACATTTTGTAATTAAAAACATAATCTTGTTACACGTAATTAGTTACTCCACAACACTGATAAGTATTACAAATACATAATACGTATAGTATAACAAAAACGCCCCAAATCAAAATGTAATTAATTTAGGAGAAAAGATTAAGCTGGAAGCGATGCTTGCGTTACTCACGGTTTACCGTAATTTTACGTTTGTTAAAAATCAAACTAATTTTACCTATTAAAGGGGCACCACATCACTTTTTACGTGGATAAAATTTAGGGAAAGTGACGAGAAACCTTTATATCAGTCTCGTAATCTGAAGGTTGCTGCACATGACAGAGGCTTACTTAAACTCAGAACACACACAAAATACAACCGAGTGGAGTTTTATAGTATATTTAATGACATCTACAAGGGATCTAGAGGGAAACACACAAAGGGGTCTAACTAACGAAAGAAAATAACACTAATAATGATAAAAAGAAGGAAAATTGGCATATGAAAAGGGAAATCGAATATCGTGTGTTGGACTAAAGTTGGAAACGTGAGCGTTTACTGCGTCCAGTGTGGACGGGGGAGAAAGAGAGAGAGAGAGAGAGAGAACAAAGTTGAGATTTTGTCTGAAGCTAGTAATTTCCCCAAAATGATTAAGGACTAATGTTGTAGTCTGGCAAAAGTTTTGCGACGTCTATTCACGACCGTAGGCTCAGGCAGGTCGGTGGTACCGTAATTTCTCGTGTATATATACACCCCCCCCCCCAAAATGGTCAAAACTCAATAGTGCGCATTATACATGGGTATCGTGGCAAATCAAAAAAAACGTTGCCGCCATCTAGTGGTTATGAAAAAGCTGTACACTTTCATTCCAAAATGCCACCGCCACCTCGAGGTTATAAAAAAATGGTGTAGCCTCCACTTTCATTCCAATATGACGGGTACGTACGACTTCATATATGTACAGTTGTGCTCATAAGTTTACATAACCTGGTAGAATTCGTGAAATATTGTTTTTTTTAAATATGACTCACTGAACAACAAGCATTTATTTCTTTATGGTTATGTTTTGTTTAATGATGATGCTTTTCTGAAATGCTTGACCGTTTAATTTGAATCCCATTAAAATAAAATTAAATGTGTTTCGCCTGGTCCTTCATGTGTTCTTTAAAGAATTGTACCCATCTTACAAATTCTGCCTGGGTAATCAAACATATGAGGACAACTGTGTGTTTTCTAATTTACAAAATAAAAGTAGGGCTGTTAATTTCAAAATAAGAGCAAGTAAATAAAAAAAAAAAGGATTACGTGCTCAAATAAAGTGCTAAACCAGAATAATTATTTGAAAAAAACTAACAAAATACAGATACTTCATGTTTTGCTCATATGGGTAGAAGCAAAATCATGCATTGTAAAAATGCCTGATACATAGGTAGAAGGATTTTCCAGAATTTTGAGGTCAACTTTGGGGATGCGGAATATACATGGGTGCGCATTATACACAAGAAATTACGGTAGTCTCTCTCTCTCTCTCTCAGCAGTGGCTCAGGAAGCAAGGCGACAGATTTGGTTGCAGAAGAAAAATATATAGAAAAATCAAACAAAAAGGAAAGACGTGGAAGAAGAAAAAAATGTGCATCACGCCTTCTTGGGAGAACCGGACCGTCTCTCTTCCTGCCTTTTTTTTTTGTGTGTAGCTCGCTGGCAATTTCAGAGTGATCCCGCTTGACTGGTAGCGTACCTGGTACCTTCGTAGTAGCTTTGATCGCCTAGCGGTGGCCCACGGTGCCAAGTTTGTTCTATCCCGGCTTTCATGGTTACCGAGCCGTGTGCCCGAATAAAGAAAGGGCAAAAGGGGCAGGGGTGGCCCACGGCCACTCACATTTCATGCTGCTGGGAGTCAAATCAAGACAAACAATGGTCAAAATCTCACAGGTGCATTTGCAAAGTTGACACGACGACACAGACTTCAAGGCATACATTTGGAATAATTCTGCAGAGTTGGTGAAATATCAAAACAGACATTTTTCCTTGGTTAAACATCAAAATGAGAGTCCGCCCGGTCGACTTAGCAGTTCCTCTCGACCCCTGCGGGTGGCGCCTTGCGCACTCGTTTGCTGCTGTGTTTGCATCCCATCGCTCGATCGGTCCCTTTTGGCCTGCTGTGAGTTCAAACGAAGAAAGGACTCTGATGACTGTAAACCAAGATTTCGAGGGGACCTGCTAATGACTTTAGGGTCCAAAGGGTCTTGTTGGGGGAGTCTCAGAGCAGGGTGGCTTCGAAGGCTGCAGTTTATCAAACCGTAGGGGAGCCACAGTGTCACCTCCATTTGCGGGTTAGCACGTCCGCATAATCGTTTTTGGCATGTGCTGGGTCATCAATCAGTAATATTTATTAAATTATGATACCTGATGATCGCACAGAAAGGACACTTTTTTTTCCCCCCCTTCCTGTCATCATTCTAGCGTTTAGCAAATATAAATAATTTTGGTAATCCTAATTGATCTAAAACTGGAAACGTGTCGTCTGACAAGAACAAAAATACATGTCCAATTTCCCGTACAAATAAAGACTATTTTACACAGTGGGGTTTTATTATGCTATAATTAGAAAACATGAGTTGAATGTACAATATCTAATGGCAAGATGAAATAAATGAAAGACAAAACATTCAGAGTTGGGATATAAAAAGGCCTCATAATACGAGCAGTTGCAAGTATGCTCACAATCTGAGTGAATAACTCTTTTTCACGCTTACGACTCAGTCAAGAGAACGAAGAGGTCCTATGACATCGGCAAAGCGGGGGGGGGGGGGGGGAATGAAATCCTCCATTCACTTGAGCAGTGCTAAAGCGGCTTCCACGATACAGAATTTGGCCTTCAGTATGTCTTCCTCCGTCTGTTCAACGGTCACCACCACCCGGATGCTGAAGACGCAAGGAATAATAGACATTTGAGATTTAACTCCCCCCCACCCCCTGCCAACTTATAGGCGGCTGGCAATGGTGGTAAAAAGACTGACTTTACCTGGGAGGAGGGGGATATCGCTCCTCTTTTTCGAGGTATCGGGCGAGGGTCAGCGCCACTTTCCTCTCCATACACTAACAACCAAAACATGGGAACATTGTGAGAAAATTAAGTGCATCAGGTGCTCCGACGACGTTTACCCTCCTCAAGTGTTCATCCATCCATCCATCCATCCGATTGTGGTCGAGAGGCAGGGTACACCCTGAACTGGTCGCCAGCCAGTCGCAGGGCACATATAAACAAACAACCATTCGCACTCACATCCACACCTACGGCGAGAACACGCAAACACCGCAGAGGCGAGGCCGGATTTGAACCCAGGTCCTCAGAGCTGTGAGACAGATGTGCTCACCAGTTGTGTTCATAGATTTTTTTTTATGTATTAATATTCAAGAGGAAAATTAAGATGTTACTTAACACATTGTAGTCCCTCTTATGCAACAGTTTGTCCCGAGAGCATACTGTGTGTTTTTGTTGTTGTTTTTCTTTTTGTTAATTAGAGCCAACTGGAAGTCAACAGTGGCACAGCGAAAGAGCGGTTAGCACATCTGCCTCAGAGTTCTGCAGCTTGTGGTTGGAATCCAGGCTACAGCCTTCCTGTTTATTTTGGTTCCCAAAAGTTGAATAGATGAGCTGCATCTATCATTTTCTTGAATATTTGCCAACGCCTAATATTCTTTTGAGTTGCATTGACCCTCATTAGACAGACGGTATATCTTGAGACGTGTCTAGGACTGAAGGGATACATGAGTATCATCACGGTGAGGCGGATGATGCATTTAGTGTACAATAAAATAGGACTCACGTATTCTACAATGGAGCGCAGCAACTGCATGTCAGACTCTCTGGAGCCTGTACTTCTCTCCAGCTGCAAGTGAAGAGCTGGGGCAAACTGCACTCCCACCAACTTCAGCCCTGGAATTCTGCAATATAAGAACAAGCCAATATTCGAATATGTGACAGAAATTTAGAACTTATTTTTTTCCCACTGTTCTTGTTTGTAGTCACAGCAGATATGTCTAAGGACCAGAGGCTGTTTGAATTGGATTTGAGATTTCTTACGCTCGGGCAAATGTTTTTTTTTCCCCTCCCAGGTAAAGAGAAGTTCCTGGTGTGACATGTCTAAAAACAGCATGTTTAAAGGGCCGACAGCTTTTTGCATCGTTTCCCCACTTCAATGTTTAAGATCATCAGACAAATGTAAATCTCAGACAAATATAACCCAAGTGTACTTAAAATACTCTTTTTAAATGGTGATTTCATTTATAAAGGAAAAACAATATTCAAAGTTACCTGGCCTTGTGTGAAAAAGTAATGGCCCCCGAAAACTAGTAACTGGTTGGCCCATCCTCAGAAACAACAACTAAAACCAAGCGTTTTCTATAATTTTTTTTTAAAGTTTTCGAGCATGAACGGCCTTTTTAAGGTCATGCCACAGGATTTCAATCTGATCCAAGTCTGGACTTTGACTAGGCGACCCCAAAACCTTATTTATCTTTTATTTTGGTTAACTTGCTCGTGTGTTTTGGATCGTCATCCTGATGCGGAACGCAAGTGCACTTCAGCTTGAGGTCACAAACAGATGGCTGAACATTCTCCTTCAGGACTTTCAGTTAAAGAGCAGAATTCATGGTTCCATCAATCACAAATTGCAAGTCGTCCAGGTCCTGAAATAGCCAAGCAGCCCAAGACCATCACACTGCCACCACCATGTTTGACTCTTGGTATGATGTTTTTTTTTTCTGTAATGCTGTGCTACATTTACACCAGATGTAACGAGACACACACACCATAGATCATTTTACACTTGAGAATATGTCCTGGGATGCACATGTCATGGAAACAATGAGTACCAGCCCTGGAACAATTAATCCCTGGAACAGAATACAGACACAGTAAAACTCTGCTGCATCACGGTTCTTGTTTCATGGTCCCGCTATATTGCTGGTTTTTATTAAAATTGTTACCCTATAATATTTAATGCAGCCCTATGGGGGACACAAGTCAGTGCAAACTGTAGGCCGGTGCCAAGCCCGGATAAATGCAGAGGGTTGCGTCAGGAAGGGCATCCGGCTTAAAACTTTGCCAAACAAATATGAGCGTTCATCCAAAGAATTCCAGACCGGATCGGTCGTGGCCCGGGTTAACAACGTCCGCCACCGGCGCTGTCAACCTGCAGGGCGCCGTTGGAAATTCAGCTACTGTGGGTCGAAGTCAAAGAAGAAGAAGAGGTGGAACGCGGGTTCTTCGGCAGAAAGAGAAGAGGAAAGCACAGAGCCTAGAACTGAATGTGGGGACTTTGAATGTTGGGACTATGACAGGAAAATCACGGGAGTTGGTTGACATGATGATTAGGAGAAAGGTTGATATATTGTGTGTCCAGGATACCAGGTGGAAAGGCAGTAAGGCTAGAAGTTTAGGGGCAGGGTTTAAATTATTTTACCGTGGTGTAGATGGGAAGAGAAATGTAGTTGGGGTTATATTAAAAAAAGAGTTGGCTAAGAATGTCTTGGAGGTGAAAAGAGTATCAGATCGAGTGATGAGGCTGAAACTTGAAATTGAGGGTGTTATGTGTAATGTGATTAGTGGCTATGCCCCACAGGTAGGATGTGACCTAGAGGTGAAAGAGAAATTCTGGAAGGAGCTAGACGAAGTAGCTCTGAGCATCACAGATAGAGAGAGAGTCGTGATTGGTGCAGATTGTAATGGACATGTTGGTGAAGGTAATAGGGGTGATGAAGAAGTGATGGGTAAGCACGGCATCCAGGAAAGGAACTTGGAGGGACAGATGGTGGTAGACTTTGCAACAAGGATGCAAATGGCTGGAGTGAACACTTTTTTCCAGAAGAGGCACAAACATAGGGTGACCTACAAAAGCGGAGGTAGAAACACGCAGGTGGATTACATCTTGTGTAGACGATGTAATCTGAAGGCGGTTACCAACTGTAAGGTAGTGGTAGGGGAGAGTGTGGCTAGACAGCATAGGATGGTGGTGTGTAAGATGACTCTGGTGGTGGGGAGGAATATTAGGAAGACAAAGGCAGAGAAGAGAACCATGTGGTGGAAGCTGAGACAGGAACACGTGTTATGCGGCTTTTCGGGAAGAGGTGAGACAGGCTCTCGGTGGACGGGAGGAGCTTCCAGAAGACTGGACCTCTGCAGCCAAGGTGATCAGAGAGGCAGGCAGGAGAGCACTTGGTCTATCTTCTGGTAGGAAAGGAGAGAAGGAGACTTGGTGGTGGAACCTCAGAGTACAGGAAATCACACGAGGAAAAAAGTTAGCTCAGAAGATGAGATGCGACACAGGGCAAAGGTAGAGGTGGCAAAGGCCAAACAAGAGGCATATGATGACATGTATGGCAGGTTGGACACTAAAGAAGGAGAAAAGGATCTATACAGGCTGGCCAGACAGCGGGATAGAGATGGGAAGGATGTGCAGCAGGTTAGGGTGATTAAGGATAGAGATGGAAATATGTTGACTGGTGCCAGCAGTGTGCTAGCTAGATGGAAAGAATACTTCGAGGAGTTGATGAATGAGGAAAATGAAAGAGAAGGGAGAGTAGAAGAGGCAAGTGTGGTGGACCAGGAAGTGGCAATGATTAGTAAGGGGGAAGTTAGAAAAGAGGATGAAAAATGGAAAGGCAGTTGGTCCTGATGACATTTCTGTGGAGGTATGGAAGCATCTAGGAGAGGTGGCTGTGGAGTTTTTGACCAGCTTGTTCAATAGAATTCTAGTGCGTGAGAAGATGCCTGAGGAATGGAGGAAAAGTGTACTGGTGCCCATTTTTAAGAACAAAGGTGATGTGCAGAGCTGTGGGAACTATAGAGGAATAAAGTTGATGAGTCACACAATGAAGTTATGGGAAAGAGTAGTAGAGGCTAGACTCAGGACAGAAGTGAGTATTTGCGAGCAACAGTATGGTTTCATGCCTAGAAAGAGTACCACAGATGCATTATTTGCCTTGAGGATGTTGATGGAAAAGTACAGAGAAGGTCAGAAGGAGCTACATTGTGTCTTTGTAGATCTAGAGAAAGCCTATGACAGAGTACCCAGAGAGGAACTGTGGTACTGCATGCGGAAGTCTGGAGTGGCCGAGAAGTATGTTACAATACTACAGGACATGTATGAGGGCAGCAGAACAGCGGTGAGGTGTGCTGTAGGTGTGACAGACAAATTTAAGGTGGAGGTGGGACTGCATCAGGGATCAGCCCTGAGCCCCTTCCTTTTTGCAGTGGTGATGGATAGGCTGACAGATGAGGTTAGACTGGAATCCCCGTGGACCCTGATGTTTGCAGATGACATTGTGATCTGCAGTGAAAGCAGTGAGCAGCTGGAGGAACAGTTAGAAAGATAGAGGCATGCACTCGAAAGAAGAGGAATGAAGGTTAGCCGAAGTAAGACAGAATATATGTGCATGAATGAGAGGGGTGGTGGGGGAAGAATGAGGCTACAGGGAGAAGAGATGGCAAAGGTAGAGGACTTTAAATACTTGGGGTCAACCGTCCAGAGCAATGGTGAGTGTGGTCAGGAAGTGAAGAAACGGGTCCAAGCAGGTTGGAACGGGTGGAGGAAGGTGTCAGGTGTGTTATGTGACAGAAGAGTCTCTGCTAGGATGAAGGGCAAAGTTTATAAAACAGTGGTGAGGCCAGCCATGATGGACGGATTAGAGACAGTGGCACTGAAGAGACAACAGGAAGCAAAGCTGGAGTGGCCAGAGGATACACCAAGTACTCTCCTGCCTGCCTCTCTGATCACCTTGGCTGCAGTGGTCCAGTCTTCTCCGGGTGCTTCAGCTGCCCCCTGCTCCGGTGTGTTCCACTGACATGTGTATGTGTTCACTGTGATGGGTTAAATGCAGAGAACAAATTTCATGTACATGCATGCATGTTCATGACAATAAAAGGTGATTCTTCTTCTTCTGGAAGCTCCTCCTGTCCACCGAGAGCCTGTCTCACCTCTTCCCGAAAAGCTGCACAACACTCGTCCTGTCTCAGCTTCCACCACATGGTTCTCTGCTCTACCTTTGTCTTCCTAATCTTCCTCCCCACCACCAGAGTCATCTTACACACCACCATCCTATGCTGTCTACTGCCGTACGTACCCATCACTCCTTCATCACCCCTATTTCCTTCACCAACATGTCCATTACCATCTGCACCAATTACGACTCTCTCTCTGTCTGGGATTCTCAGAACTACTTCATCTAGCTCCTTCCAGAATTTCTCTTTCACCTCTCGGTCACATCCTACCTGTGGGGCATAGCCACTAATCACATTACACATAACACCCTCAATTTCAAGTTTCAGCCTCATCACTCGATCTGATACTCTTCACCTCCAAGACATTCTTAGCCAAATCTTCTTTTAAAATAACCCCGACTCCATTTCTCTTCCAATCTACAGCATGGTAAAATAATTGAAACCCTGCCCCTAAACTTCTAGCCTTACTGCCTTTCCACCTGGTCTCCTGGACACACAATATATCAACCTTTCTCCTCATCATCATGTCAACCAACTCCCAAGATTTTCCTGTCATAGTCCCAACATTCAAAGTCCCCACATTCAATTCTAGGCTCTGTGCTTTCCACCTCTTCTTCTTCGACTTCGACCAACAGTAGCTGAATTTCCACCGGCGCCCTGCAGGTTAACGGTGCCGGTGGCGGACGTTGTTAACCCGGGCCAAGACCGATCCGGTCTGGAATTCTTTGGATGGACGCTCATATTTGTTTGGCAAAGTTTTAAGCCGGATGCCCTTCCTGATGCAACCCTCTGCATTTATCCGGGCTTGGGACCGGCCTACAGTTTGCATTGGCTTGTGCCTCCCATAGGGCTGCATTATTAGCCGCACCGGACCATATGCCGCAGATACATACGTTGTGAAATTTGATATTTACACAGAAAGATTTTGTAAATGTTTATTTATATACCTCGTTTCCAAACAGTGCCTGTGAAACGGCTCAAACATAACAGAAAAGTCATCCTCCTCCTGTACACTGACTGAAGTCGTCTTCTTCAGTGTCGGAGTTAAAAAGCCTCAGAACGTCTCCGTCACACACCATTTCAGTCTCTCTGTCGCTCTCAATGTCATTTTCATCTCGAGACACAGTTCCCGTTGAAGTTGTGCTGTTCTCCTCACGTAGCAGTCCAGCCTTTCAAAATCCATTGGTGATCGTAGATTCTTTCACACTGCTCTATGCTTTTAAGATCCACTGGCAGACCTCAGAAAAGGATGATCTTCGCATGTGGCCAGTTTTTGGGAAAGATGTCTCGCCACTGGTCATCCAAGCCTCCCAACCCACCTCGGAGTGCCGCTTTAAAAGCACGATTCACACTGATGTCCAGTGGCTGCAAAAACTTTGTTGTACCTCCAGGAATCGCAGCTGGAATTGCGTTTGATTTCTTGATGGCTGTTTTCACAGAATGTTATAGGGGCCCTCATACTGTCCAAAACAAGCAATGCTTTTTTCCGGTTAAAACAAATCCTCCTGGACGCCTACTGTAACACTCTGTCAGCCATTCAGTCATTAAGCTTTCTATCATCCACCCTTTTTTGTTAACTTTAACGACTGTGCCTTTTGTGAGTTTTTCTTTTGGCATAGTCGCCTGCTTTTAAATCGCCATTGGTGGAAGCTTTTGTCTGGAAGCGGTGCAGCTCAGAACACACGTGAAGTGCGTTCTCTCGTGGCCAGTTGATTTCACCATAATGGATGACGCTCCTGTCTTGTTAACACTTCCGAGTTCGGGGCAGCTCGAACGTCAAAGGCACTTCATCCATATTGATGTCCTCGTCTGGTCCGATGGAATCCTCGGCTATTTTTGTTGCAATGAATTTGTGGAAGTTTTTTTTCCTCGTAGTCGGGAGGGAGACGCCCTGACAGACGGTCGTCCGCGCCCTGATGGACAACCCTTTTCGTCTCATGAATCGAAAACACAATGATGGCCCACCTTGAAAACCTTCAATACACATTTCGCTGGCAATTTTTTTCTTCGCTTTCAGTTGGATCTGCATGGTGGATACACCTCGGCCGTCTGCTCTCTGTGTGTTCATCCAGTCCACAAGAACATTTTCAAGTTCGGGCCATCTGCTCTTATGACCTCTGAAAGGCTGTGTTGGCTTTTGGCATTGCATCAGTTCTTCACGCTGCCGTCTCCAACGCCTCAACATCGATTCGCTAACGCCAAGCTTACGTGCAGCAGCTCGATTTCCCTTCCGGATGGAGAGATCAGTGGGCTTTCAACTTAAAAGCTGCATCATACGCTTTTCTTCTTGTACTTTCCATGATGAGGGTGTGAAAAATAAAAATATTTTGTGTTCGTGCGTGGCGTGCTGCGTTTTGCTTCGAGCGCGCCAAAAACTAGCGTCGTCGTCTTCTCATCTGCGCATGCCAAAACCCTAGTGCATTACGGGAAACGGTCATGTTTTAGGCATTACGTTTGAACACATTTTTGTTGTACGTTTAAACAAGTTGGGCCCTTAACGGAAAAAATAAATAAAAATAATAATCAATATTTTAGTTGCATCGTTAAATAGGCCGCAGGGTTCAGAGCGCGGGCAAAAAGTAAAAAATAAATAAATAAATAAATCACGCAGAAAAACGTATTTACACCACTCAAGCACATGTTGATGTACAAATTTAAGATTAAAATAAAATTTGCCTAATTTCTTTGTTTTTTGTTTCGGCCTCCAACTTGAGCCAGGCCCATCTCCACCTGCACCTGATGCCTGCTTCAAGCTGTGCCACATGAAGAGCATCCTCCTCTTTAAGCACTCTCATTCTGGAAAAGAATTGACTAAAATCATTTGTCTGTTCCACTTCATTTTTCACTATTACCAACTTCAAAGGCTAGTCGCAAATGCATCCTCCATAAAAATATAAAGTACAATATTTTTCTGTTTTTATTTGCCATTTCTGAATTTTAAATTCAGTCTGTGTTGTGAATAATCCTGAACATCGTGCCGTCGCTTAACACATTTAACATGAACATCCGTTAACTCATTAGATAATTGTAGGCGCGTTTCCTAATTGACACAAGATGTAGTAGCGGATCAACACTCGTCGCCGATGTTGCGTGTGCTCGGCAGTTCCGCTGGAAACCACAAGCAGGGCCACGACCCGCAGCACCTCAACACGAAAATCACTAATAAATAATAATAAAGTGTCAACTTTTCAAGAAATAAATTAAAAAAAAAAAAAGGGACAGCTTGCTTGACTTTTTCAAACACCAGTCACTATTTTAAGTCACTGTTGTATTAAACAAAAATAACATCCAGACTTTCAATACAGTCAACACCGCATAATACAAAGAAGTTGAATGAGCAAATGTAATCAGCTCCTGGTGTCAGGCTGTGACTGTGTTTCGGATCCAAAACGTAGGCAGGCCAAAATCTGGCTGATATTCAAATATTCAGAAAAGGAGCCTAAAATGACTACGAAGTCAATCTGGCGGGGGGGGGGGGGGGGGGGATCTTTTCTGCAGACACCATTTTTAAATCCAGAACTATGGAATAAGTGCCAGTGTTCTCACCATCAACTACCCATCCATCCATTTTCACTCGGGCCGACGGCGTGCTGAAGCCTATCCCAGCTGACTCTGACACCCTGAACCGGTCGCCAGTTTTTCGCAGGGCACACATAGACTAGTTCCTTTCAATTTTCATCGAGTGGCCTTTTTTTTTTTCTTGCCATGCATATAATGAATGGTGTGTCGGATTAAAAAGATGCTCAGTTGTTAAGAACAACTACTTTGAACATAGTGAATTAGACTAAGACTCACTTGAGTTTCATGTCTGATATTTAAAGCCATGTTTGTCTCGTAATTAAGTTTATTAGGTCATTTATAAAACGGAAAATACTAAATGTTCTTTTTTTAAAATACTTTTTCAGTTTCATCTTGTCAATAAACCGGGAGTCAACTGGTCAAGCTGGTGTCCAGAGTCTTGATCAGCATAAGGTGATGAGCTTACTGCCTTCGTGTAAAGGGAACATAAGGAGGGCAGGATACCTGTTTGTCTTAAAATGACTTTGGGAGACATACTACAACACGTTGTGCAGATGTCCTCAAAGTTGGATGATAATTGGATAAATGTGCAATGAGTTATAGGGCAATTAGATGTGAAGCCCCGCCTCTGCAAAAATTGCGTTGGTCAATTCTGGCCATGTTTTTCAGGCGATCTTACAAATGTGAATGTCAGTACACTAACGCCGTGTGTTGATCGAGGGAAAATTGAAAAAGATAAAAAAAATTAAAATTAAAATTAAAAAAAAGTACAGCGTTTGCAATTATGCAAAACAACGGGCAGACTTCTATTGTTGTCGTGTCGTTTTAGAGATCATGTTGACCTGAATTGAAAAAAAAGAATACAACTTAATGGTAGAACAACTTACCCTTTCAATCCTCTGTAAACATATGTGCATTTTTCCCTCAGAACGGTGAATATGTCTGCAAAGACAGAGCACAACTGCTTTTTAGTCAAATATAAAATAGGAATTAAAAGAGGATTAAAAATGGCCAAGGATATGCATGTCTCTAATAGCAGCCTGATAAACTACATCATTATGGTATTTGAACTTGGGCTGAAACTACTGATTTTTTAAAAAATAAATAAATCGATTGTGTTGATTATTTTTTTTCCTTTACTCAGATGAAAAACACGTTTTAATTTCTATCAACTTTATTCACAAACAGGACATTGTTTCAAATTGACTACAAATAATAAATAAGTAAAATAAATTGAAGATCATTCCTCCTTCCCATGGGCTCACCACCTGCGGGAGGGGCAACAGGGGTCGGGTGCAGTGTGAGCTGCGAGGTGGCCGAAGGCGGGGACCTTGGCGATCCGATCCACGGCTACAGAAGCTGGCGATAGGGACGTGAAATGTCACCTCTCTGGCAGGGAAGGAGTCCGAGCTGGTGTGTGAGGTTGAGAAGACTAGATATATTTGAGCTCGCCTCTACACACGGCTTGGACTCTGGTACCAGTCCTCTTGAGAGGGGTTTGACTCTCTTCCTCTCTGGAGTTCCCCATGGTGAGAGGCGCCGAGCAGGTGTGGGTATACTTATTGCCCCCCGGCTCGGCGCCTGTACGTTGGGGTTGACCCCGGTGGACGAGAGGGTAGCCTCCCTCTGCCTTCGGGTGGGGGTACGAGTCCTGACTGTTATCTGTGCCTATGCACCAAACAGCAGTTCAGAGTACCCACCCTTTTTGGAGTCCTTAGAAGGGGTGCTGGAGAGCGCTCCCACTGGGGACTCCATCGTTCTGCTGGGGGAATTCAATGCTCACGTGGGCAATGACAGTGAAACCTGGAAGGGCGTGATTGGGAGGAACGCCCCCCCCCCGATCAGAACCCGAGCGGTGTTTTGTTATTGGACTTCTGTTATCATCACGGATTGTCCATAACGAACACCATGTTCAAGCATAAGGGTGTCCACAGGTGCACATGGCACCAGGACACCCTAGGGAGCCGTTCGATGATCGACTTTGTGGTCGTGTCATCGGACTTGCGGCCGGGTGAAGAGAGGAGCGGAGCTTTCATCTGATCACCACCTGGTGGCGAGTTGGCTCCGATGGTGGGGGAAGATGCCGGCCCGACATGGCAGGCCCAAACGTATTGTGAGGGTCTGCTGGGAACGTCTGGCGGAATCCCCTGTCAGAAGGAGTTTCAGCCCCCACCTCCGGCAGAACTTCACCCACGTCCTGGGGGAGGCGGGGGATATTGAGTCTGAGTGGACCATGTTCCGCGCCTCGATTGCCGTAAGGTAGTCGGTGCCTGTCGTGGCGGCAATTACCGAACCTGTTGGTGGACACCAGCGGTGAGCGATGCCGTCAAGCTGAAGGAGGAGTCCTATCGGGCCTTTTTGGACTGCTGTTTTTAAATGGCAATTTCATTTATTAAGGAAAAAAACAAATATTTAAAGTTACCTGGCCCTTTTTGAAAAAGATATGGCCCCCTAAACCTAACAAATGGTTGGGCCATCCTCAGCAGCAATGACTGAAATCCAGCGGTTTCTATAACTGGCAATGAGTCTTTCACATCTCTGTGGAGATATTTTGGCCCACTCTTCCTTGCAGAATTGTTTGAATTCAGCAAAATTGGAGAGTTTTCAAGCCTGCCACTTCAAGTCTGGACTTTGACGAGGCCACTCCAAAACCTTTTTTTTTTTTTTTTTTTTTTTAAGCCATTCAGAAGTTGACTTGCTGCTGTGTTTTGGATCGTTATCCTGCTGCAGAACCCTAGTGTGCTTCAGCTTTTGGATCGTTATCCTGCTGCAGAACCCAAGTGTGCTTCAGCTTGAGGTCACAAACTGATGACTGAACATTCTCCTTCAGGATTTATGTTAAAGAGCAGAATTCATGGTTCCATCAATCACACCAAGTTGTCCAGGCCCTGAAGGAGAAAAGCAGCCCAAGACCATCACACTACCACCACCAGGTAACTTTGAATTAGTTTTTTTCCCTTAATAAATTAAATAATTTAAGATCATTTGGGTAATATTTGTCTGATATTTACATTTATTTGATGAGCTTTAACAAAGTGGGGAAAACTATGCAAAAATATAAAAATTTGAGAAGGGGGCCAATACTATTTCATGGCACTATACCATTAAAAAAGGAAAAACCGACAAGGAGCATGAAGCAGAAACTAAAACTGCTTGCTTCCACACACACTAAACGCAGAAGTCGCTCAAAACTCTTTTTGCGCACCACAAACCACCACCACACACCATATTATCCCCTTGTCACTGTTTGTTTCCTATGTTCAGTGTATGCTCGTTACCTTTCTATGTACCCTGGCTCTGCAGTACTCAAATATAGCCTCTCTATCACCCTCTCTAAATAACATTCGTTTCTCTAAATCCCCTAATAGATCGCTCAAATCTAAAAAATAGTAATCAGCCGCAATGCTCCAATATTCTCTCGAAAGAGGCTGAAAAACCGTACAAAAAGAGAATACACAGTTTTCTCGTCAGTTCACCGCTCTTTCTCAAGAATAGATTTCTTTCTTTCAAACCATTTGGCAGCTCAAAGAATTACTCCCAAAATACATCCAATCATCATCAGTGACCACGCACCGATTTCTCTCAATCTAAAAATTGAATCAAATTTGGGACCCCCACCAACATGGCGCATGACCCAGATTTTGATTCTTTCGTGGGGAAGGAATGGTATTAGTTTCTGAAATTCAACGACTCCCCAACCAAATCCCCATTTCTGTTGTGGGAAACCGGGAAAGCTCTTTCGAGAAGTCGAATTATATCATATTCTTCGTGTAAGAAAAAACAAGAAAAAAAATGTGAAAATGGAATCGAGGAAAAAATTAAACAACTCACAGAAGAATATGCAATTAATCCGATCGATACGCTTGGAAACCAACTTCAAAAGGCAAAACATCAGTTAGACATCTTATCAAAAAGAAAAGATTTTCTACAATTAAGATACACTAACTTTGAGTACAATAATAAATCGGGAAAATTCCTTGCGAACCAACTTCAGCGCAATAAAGAAAAATAATTAATTACAGCCATTCAAGATTCAAATGGCAACTGTACACAGTCACCATTAGAAATAAATGAAATTTTTTACAATTTCTATAGCAGCTTATACGCATCTTCGAACAACCCAGATTAAAAATAAATTTAAACTTTTATTAAGGATCTAAAGATCCTTCAATTAAATACACAAATTAAAGACAGCCTTGATGTTCCTTTAACCATCACAGAATTACATAATGCATTAAAAAATATGCAACCGGGACTGGCGCCTGGCCCGGACGGAATCCCCGTTGAATTCATTAAACATTTCTGGCCAATACTAGGGCCTCTATTTTTCAGAACAGTCAATGAGATAACGGATAAAGGTAGAATTAGTAGCCATATGAACACAGCTTCAGTTAAGTTATTACTAAAGCCAGGTAAAGACCCCACTCTCCCGGCGAATTATCAGCCCTTATCACTGATTAATGTAGATATCAAGATTATTTCGAAAGCACTCACAGCGAGACTTGAAAAGGTACTTCCGTCGATAATACACTATGACCAGACAGGCTTCATTCATGGTAGAAGTCCCACAAATAATGTCAGACGTCTGTTGAATTTAATAAGCATGTCACAGCGTAAAAAAACGCTAAACGCAATCATCATGTCACTTGACGCAGAGAAAGCTTTCGATAAAGTTACCTGGGCTTTCCTGTTGGCGGCACTTTGCAAATTTGGCTTTGGAGATTAATTTATACATTGGATAGCAACATTATACAATTCACCGAAAGCGACAGTCACCAGAAATAGGATCACTTCACAAAGTTTTGCATTACAAAGACGAACCAGACAAGGATGTCCACTCTCACCAATGCTACTTGCAATATTTATCGAACCGCTTGCTGCCGCTATACGTCAGAATGCTAATATTAAAGGTATCTGTTCACTAGTTACATAACACAAAATCAGTCTATATGCTGATGATATTCTTCTTTACTTACAGGAACCCAAGTATTCTCTTCAGGAAGTCTTCAATCTCATTAAAAGATTTTCACAAATATCAGACTACACTATTAACTGGACAAAATCAACAATACTCCCAATAACAGCAAGCTCATGGACTCCTGCAGATCAAATCCCAGAGTACCATATTCCTAAAGGAAACATTAAGTAGTTAGGTATCAATATTTCATCAAAACTCACAGAGCTAACCAATCTAAATTACACACCACTTTTGGAAAAAATCTCAGATGACTTAACACCCTGGAATAATTTGCCAAAATCATTACTGGGAAGAATAGCTACAATAAAAATGAAAACCATATCTCAAATAAATTATTATTATTTTCAATGATTCCATTTAAGACCACATTTAAATGGTTTCAAACCTTAGATTCTGCTGTCATAATTTTTTTTTATTCAAATAAATAAGAAAAATAGAATCAGTCTATCCACTCTTCAGAAAAGTAAACAGCAGGGAGGCCTAAATGCTCCCAACTTTAAACGCTATTATTTAGCTAACCAATTACAATACCTCATCAAATGGTTGCACCACAGTGAGGAGTGTGATTCTTGGCTAGAATTGGAACAAACAGATTGCAACAACATCAACTACCAAAACTCCCATTTATTTCTACGCGTCTTTAACGACATAAATGTTCCAATAATCGCATCCCCCTTAACGGCTTGGTGGCAAGGTTTAGGACAGGATCTCAATTAGTTTAGGAAAGGATCTCAATTAGCTCCCAGTATGCTCTCCCCATTCAGGCATAACCCAGATTTCGAAATGAATAATATACCCCTTCATTTTAGTACATGGGAACAACATGGAATTAACCACCTACAACAACTATTTAACAATAATGCTTTTAGGACACGTGATGAACTGTTCCAAGAATTCCAAATAACAGCCGGAAACTTTCTTCAATACAATAAATTAAAAGCGGCAATAAAAAAAAAAAAAAAAAAAAAAGAATACCAACACTCCAGAGCACCCTCCAATTGCCGGAGTTTGTCAAGCAAATAATGAACCCTCTCCCGCAAAGTAAAAGAAATCTCTTAGAAGTTTATAAATTAATTTCATGTACTAAATCAATGCACTTACCAATCACCAAATGGGAAGAAGACCTCTCCATGTCTGTTGACCGTAGCGACTGGATACAAATTTGTCACAATACGTTTAGAATGACAAAAAAACACAAATCTACAGCTTAGACAATAGAAAGTGCTTCATAGAACACACTTTACTCAGTACACTATGCATGAAATGAGCTTCTCTCCATCTAATATATGCGTGCAATGCACCTAAAATAACCCAGACACCTATTTTCATGCTACATGGAAATGTACACCAATTCAATGCTTTTGGTCTTCGGTTATACAAAAACTCTCGTATATTTTAAACTGTAGGAGTCCACTTTTCCCAAGATTGTGCATACTTGGTGACTTAAGCATAATTGACCTCCCTAATAAATATTCACAATCATTACTTATCGCGGTAGCTACCGCTAAGAAAACAATTCAATTAAACTGGAAAAACTAACAAGCTATTAACATCAATCAGTGGCTAAATCTCATCATAGAATATATTGCGTTAGAAAAAATAGCAGCAGAAGGAAAAAATCAATTACACATATACGTGTCAAGTCTTACATTTTCTTCAAAATGGTCGGGGCACCTTATAATGCGGCGCGCCTTGTGTGTGCACTGAGTTCCAAAATCTATAAATGTTGACTGACTGGGAGCTTTCCTGCCGACACGCTTATACAGAGGAAAAGCGGACGTGGCTGAGGACAGCATGCGGACGTAAAGGGGGAAGGGTGCGCGTGAAGGAGGACGCTGAAGGCACGCACACAGTAGGTATATAGCGGCAACATCGGTTTGGCTCAGGACCCCCGAAAATGACTGCGGTCGAGCCAGCCGCCCCTAATTTTGTTCATACAAGGCATTACGGTAATAAGTCGCCAACTCGCGGAGAAAGCCACCTTCAAAATAAAAGCTTCCCACTAATACGGACGTCAGTGCTCTTCGGTTAAGGAATGCGACCAGCAAGGTTAATTTGAATCTTGAGATGCATTAAAAATGTAGTTTATGCGAGGGTAAGGACACTTTGACATGCGGACGGACAGTCGTTGCAGGGATTCGAACCTGTTCTAGCTACTGAGCCAAAGCCACCCTCAAATAATCCCCTTGGTATCGCAAGACAAGTCCAGATCTTTGTGACAGACCAACAAGGAGTCCACTAAGAGGTTTGATGAAGATATGAAATTGTATTTCAAAATAAAAGTCTCCGAAAACTGCATATTTTGCTGTCATTACTGAAAAAAATCTGTTTAATAAAATCTATGAGATATCGCAACACCGGTCCAGTGTAGTGTCCCCCAGAACTGGACAGGTGTTGCGATATCTTACAGATTTATTTGAATGAATTTTTGAAATCCGTGGTAATGACAATTACAGGGGACTTTTATTTTGAAATGGAGGAACATGGGAATCGAGCAGCCGCGAGAGAATTCAAGTTCAATGAATCCATGGTTCACAAGTGGAAGAAGCAGGAAAACGAGATTCGGGATGTCAAGGAGACGAAGCTGAGTTTCCGCGGAAACAAGGCGAGGTAGCCCGAGTTGGAAGACCAACTCGAGCAATGTATTAGTGAACTCCAACCGCTGGACATCGGTGTAAACAGGGCGTTCAAAGTGAAGTTGCGAGCGGCGTGGGAGCGATGGATGACAGATGGCGAACACAGCTTTACTAAGACTAGGAGGCAGCGCCGGGCGAGTTACGCCACAATTTGTGAATGGATTGCGGATGCTCGGGCTAACGTGTCTGCTTGCACTGTTGTTCGAGCTTTCGGAAAAGCCGGCATCATTTCTGAGGAGCCGCACGGCAACGAGACTGACTCCGACAATGACGAGAGGGAACCCGGCATATTTGATGGAGAACTTGCCCAGCTGTTCATTTCGGATACAGGTGATGAGGACTTTTGATGGATTTGTGGATGAGGATTGATTAAAAAAATAACGTGAGTACATTGTTAAATACTTCAATAAAGTACAACTGAACTCAGTTTTGCTCCCGTATGTTTTAAGCTAGCGTATGTTTTACAATGCCTGCGCCCAATAATACGGTGCGCCTTATGTATGTGTTAAATACAGAAATAAACCCCGTAACTGAGACTGCGCCTTTTAATGCGGTGCGCCGCTACATTATTTTATGTTTTTATTTTTATTATTAGCACAGTCATACAGGAGCTGCTTTTGGCCATAGGTCACACCCACACTCACACACAGACTCGCCAACATCATCATACATCCATTATGCTTCATATGTATACTTCATTTCAGCATAACTGGAGTTTGACTCAAGTCATAACATTTTACTCATGCACAAGGAAAATTACTGTGATTAAAGTGTGATTTTTATTATCTGCCATGTGCTTTAATGTCATCATTGGTTTGTAAACAAAGAAATCAAGACCCTATACCTGGATTCTCTTGCATAATGCTGAGGGCCTCGATGGCTGCAGCAGCTAGCATAGGAGGCAGGGACGCAGAGAAACAGTAGCCTTGGCCTGACAGGCGCTGCAAAATAATTAGACATGCATTCTTATTCCCGAATCACAACATTTCAGCGGAGACCTTGAATAAGTCCAATACATTTTCAATGCACTGAATGAAAAAGTGAAGCTTGTGGCCAAAATGCAGACGCGCGGTGCGTACCGCGGCGGGTGGATTCAAATGAATGGGTGGGAGCGAGCCTCTTAAAATATCCACACTCTTCACTTTTATTCTTGCACATGTCCTCTTTCTGTAGCAACACGCTTCTTCCTTTACGATTACGCTCTTTTTATGGTTTAATAAATCTGACAGAGTACAATATACTGTATGTGCAGTATCAAACGCCTATAAAGGCTCGCTGTTCAGGGCGTCCATATAATCAATCGCTCACTGTGCGGATCAACTGTCATTGTTTGCGATGGTTCGGTCCAATTTACAATATCTATCAAAACTGAGCAACGTCCATCCATTTTCTACCGCTTACAAGAGGTCGGGTCGCGGGGGCAGAGCTTCATCCAGCTCTCCCGGGGGGATCCCGAGGCTTTCCCAGGCCAGCCGAAAGACGTAATCTCTCCAGCGTGTCCTGGGTCGTCCCCAGGGTCTCCTCCCGGTGGGACGTGCCTGGAACACCTCACCAGGGAGGCGTCCGGGAGGCACCTGAATCAGATGCCCCAGCCACCTCATCTGGCTCCTCTCGATGTGGAGGAGCAGCGGCTCTACTCTGAGATCCTCCCGGATGACCGAGCTTCTCACCCTCTCTCTAAGGGAGAGCGGGGGAAACTTATTTCGGCCACTTGTATCCGGGATCTTGTTCTTTCGGTCACGACCCACAGCTCGTGACCATAGGTGAGGATCGGAACATAGATCGACCGGTAAATTGAGAGCTTCGCCTTTCGGCTTAGCTCCTTCTTTACCACAACGGATCGATACAAAGTCCGCATCACTGCAGACGCCGCACCGATCCGCCTGTCGATCTCCCGTTCCATTCTTCCCTCACTCGTGAACAAGACCCCAAGATACTTGAACTCCTCCACTTCGGGCAGGATCTCATGCCCGACCTGGAGACGGCATGCCACCCTTTTCTGACTGAGGATCACGGTCTCTGATTTGGAGGTGCTGATTTTCATCCCAACCGTTTCACACTCGGCTGCGAACTGCTCCAGTGAGAGTTGGAGATCACGGATTGATGAAGCCAACAGAACCACATCATCTGCAAAAAGCAGAGATGCAATACTGAGGCCACCGAACCGGACCCCCTCTACGCCTCGGCTGCGCCTTGAAATTCTGTCAATAAAAGTTCTGAACAGAATCGGTGACAAAGGGCAGCCTTGGCGGAGTCCAACCCTCACCGGAAACGAGTCCGACTTACTGCCGGATATGCAGACCAAACAAATCCCTGTACGACTCCGGTCGTACAGGGATCGAACAGCCCGTAATCAGGGGGTTAGGTACCCCATACTCCCGAAGCAACCCCCACAGGACTCCCCGAGGGACACGGTCGATCACCTTCTCCAAGTCCACAAAACACACTGGTTGGGCGAACTCCCATGCACCCTTGAGGGCCATGCCGAGGGTGTAGAGCTGGTCCACTGTTCCACGGCCAGGACGAAAACCACACTGCTCGTCCTAAATCTGAGATTCGACTTACCGACGGACCCTCCCCTCCAGCACCCCTGAATAGACCTTACCAGGGAGGCTGAGAAGTGTGATCCCCCTGTAGTTGGAACACACCCTCCGGTCCCCCTTCTTAAAAAGGCGGACCACCACCCCAGTCTGCAAATCCAGAGGCACTGTCCTCGATGTCCACGCGATGTTGCAGAGGCGTGTCAACCAGGACAGCACCACAACATCGAGAGCCTTTAGGAACTCCGGGCGAATCTCATCCACCCCCCGGGGTCTTGCCACCTCAGTGACCTCAACCCCAGAGATAAGAGAGCCCGCCTCACAGAACCCAGACTCTGCTTCCTCAAGGGATGGTGTGTCGGTGGAATTGAGGACGTCTTCGAAGTATTCTTCCCACTGGCTCACAACATCTCGAGTCGAGGTCAGCAGCGCCCCATCCCCTCTATACACAGTGTTGATGGTGCACTGCTTCCCCCTCCTGAGACGCCGGATGGTGTACCAGAATTTCCTCAAAGCCGTCCGGAAGTCTTTCTGCATGGCCTCACCGAACTCCTCCCATACCCGTGTTTTTGCATCAGCGACCACCAAAGCTGCATTCCGCTTGGCCAGCCGGTATCCATCAGCTGCCTCAGGAGTCCCACAGGCCAAAAAGGCCCGATAGGACTCCTCCTTCAGCTTGACAGCATCCCTCACCGTTGGTGTCCACCAACGGGTTCGGGGATTGCCTCGGGCACCGACCACCTTAAGGCCACAGACTCTGGTCGGCCGCCCCAGCAATGGAGGCGCGGAACATGGTCCACTTGGACTCGATGTCCCCCGCCACCCCCGGAACATGAGCAAAGTACTGTCGGAGGTGGGAGTTGAAACTCCTTCTGACGGGATTCCGCCAGACGTTCCCAGCAGACCCTCACAATACGTTTGTGCCTGCCATGTCGGACCGGCATCTTCCCCCACAATCGTAGCCAACTCACCACCAGGTGGTGTCAGTTGACACCTCCACCCCTCTCTTCACCGAGTGTCCAAGACATGCGTCCGCAAGTCCGATGACACGACCACAAAGTCGATCATCGAATTGCGACCTAGGGTGTCCTGGTGCCAAGTGCACGTGTGGACACCCTTATGCTTGAACATGGTGTTCGTTATGGACAATCCGTAGTCCAATAACAGTACACCGCTCGGGTTCTGATCAGGGGACGGGGGGGGGGGGGGGCATTCCTCCCAATCACGCCCTTCCAGGTCTCATTGTCATTGCCCACGTGAGCATTGAAGTCCCCCAGCAGAACGATGGAGTTCCCAGCGGGAGCGCTCTTCAGCACCCCTTCCTAGGACTCCAAAAAGGGTGGGTACTCTGAACTGCTGTTTGGTGCATCGGCACAAACAACAGTCAGGACCCGTCCCGCCCAGCTCGCACTGCACCTGACCCCTATGGCCCCTCCCACAGTTGGTGAGCCCATGGGAAGGGGGACCCACGTTACCCTTTCAGGCTATGCCCGGCAGGGCCTCATGGGTGCATGCCCGGCCACCAGGCACTCTCCTTTGAGCCCCACCTCCAGCTGAGCAACGTTATCGTTGATAAAAAATCAGAACATTTGAAACAGGTTTTGTACTAATCTCATTAGATTGTGTGGAGAGTGATTATAATCTGTACGTGTTTGTACTTGCTACTGCAACTTGTGTTCAATCTTGGCAAACCTTAAGCTCATGAGGACCAATGTGACAGTGACAACAGTTTCCTCAATATTTGTTTAGACAAATGTTTAGTGAACAGTTATGCTTAAGACCCTGCATGAAAACACATTCCATGGAAATTTAAACGTTTCATGTCAAAAGCTAAAACTTCACTCTTTCATACAGTGCCAAGAGCTAATCAAAAAAGGAAATTACCGGTTATATCACTAATTGAATGGTAATGGATGGGGTCCACGTTTAACAGAAATACCAACTTGTAGGCATTAAGCATAATTGTCATTGACATATTTTGTTCAGTTTCGCTGTGGTTGTATTTACCTGGTGGTCTATTACAAAAGAGCGTCCGCAGCAAAAACCGCCAATGGAGGCCACAGAATTCTCCATGTTAGCACTGATCAGGTCAATGTCTTCTATCTGCACAAACATCAGATATAAGTAGTTTATCAGTCCCCGCAAGAAAAGTCAAATACAGCCTTAAAAAAAAAAAGCTTCAGAGTGCAGTCTGGAATGTAACAAAACTGTTAACAGCCTCAATCCTCAGACCAGTGCTTAAACAGCTGGCCCATAGTTGCATTAATCCTTTACAAAATTCAAAGTACTTACATTGACTCCAAAGTGTTCTGTGACCCCTCGGCCATGCTCTCCCAACACACCAAAAGACATGCTCTCCTCCAGGAAAATCCGCACCTTGTACTTGTATTTCAGTTTCACCTGGACGACGAATGACAAAGTTAATCCAACATGAAAGCAATAATGGTCAGTCACGAATCAATTTGGTAAAAACAGCAACATGATTTAAAAAGTGGAAAGGGAAAGCAAATTATTGTTTGCATTTGCACCACAACTGAATTCGTTACCTGCTACAAACGTCAGTAGAGGCAAAAAAAAATATATATATATATATATCTTGCTATTTCTGATTTTGTGCAAGCAGTGACAAATATATCAGTAATACAACAAGGCATGATAGGGTTCTTGCTCATTTTTACAGGACCAATTGGCATACGGGGCAGCTAGAAGGAACAGAAATATTTGTGGAGATGGTGTTGTAAGATCTGCTGATGTAGAAAGTGCTACTGTCTTTCCCTGTGTCATAAAACAATCTGCTCCATCATTTTACGAGGGGCAGTCAAACTGTAATGACCCTAATTTAATTTAACCTACTAAAGGTTTTGTTGAAACCTGTCCTCTTCCTGTCAGCCATTTGGGAAATTATGTCATTGTTGGATGCCTGTGAGAAGCAGAGAGCTGAGATTGAATTTCTTGCTTTGGAAGGATAACCACCACCAAACAGTTTCAAAAGGTTGTTAAAATGTGTATAGGGTTCGAGTTATGTCATCAATGATGACACATGATGGTGATGTCATGAAAACTATGATCTCCCCCTGACCAGTGCCTCGACCTTAGCATTATTCTCAGGATTAACAGCCGAATTGGTCTGCCGCTCATTTACTTGTCACGGACGTCACTCAAAGCAGGTTCTTGTTCTTCACCTTTGATCCTGGACACCCACTTTTTGATTGTGCTGTCGCCTATCACAGCTTCCCCTACACATTTTACAACCTTTCAAAAACGTTGAGTGGTAGTTCCCCTTTGAAAGAAAGAAATTCAATCACAGTTCTCTGCTTCTGATGGGCATCAAACTGACAGAATTTCCCAAAAGGCTGACAGGAAGAGGACAGATAAACAAATGTTTAACACTTTTTTTATTTACTTGCTCTTATTTTTATTTGATCATTTATTTTGAATTATTATTATTATTTATTTTTTCGACTGGTTACCACATCTGCCACGCGGTTCTGAGGACCAGGGTTCAAATCTGGCCTCGCCTGTGTGGAGTTTGCATGTTCTCCCCGTGCCTGCGTGGGTTTTCTCCGAGTCCTCCGGTTTACTCCCACATCCCAAAAACATGCACGCTCGGTTAATTAAAGAAACTGCCACTGAGTTAGGGGGAGAGTAGCATAACTTCGGTGCAAGAAGTTATGTTGCTTCTGATGCTGTCATCAGGCAGTAAATGAGGAGAAACCTACAAGGTAGAAAAGTGCCCCTGCACGTGAAATGAAAGCCATTTATCATTTCAAATAAAACAAACTAACTAAAGACCCGATGAAGCACTCATGATTGGCCAGGTATCCATTTGTGTTGTGGTTCTTTGCTAAATTAATGATGATAAGAAGCAATTTTAATGTTCCAATTACCAGTTCAGGAAGAGGACAGATGTCAGCAGTGTTGATGTACAGTCCCTCCACGACAATGAACTTCCGAGTCACTCGAGCCTTACGAGGGTTCTGCAACAAAAAAGGCAATGTTAATCAGAACTACATTATGACAAATGAAATATTGCTCTGGACGGTTGACCCCAAGTATTTCAAGTCCTCCACCCTTGCTATCTCTTCTCCCTGTAGCCTCACTCTTCCCCCACCACCCCTCTCATTCATGCACATATATTCTGTCTTACTTCGGCTAATCTTCATTCCTCTGATTTCCAGTGCATGCCTCCATCTTTCTAACTGTTCCTCCACCTGCTCCCTGCTTTCACTGCTTTCATCTGCAAACATCATGGTCCACGGGGATTCCAGTCTAACCTCATATGTCAGCCTATCCATCACCACCACTTTCTCTAGATCTACAAAGACACAATGTAGCTCCTTCTGACCTTCTCTGTACTTTTCCATCAACATCCTCAAGGCAAATAATGCATCTGTGGTACTCTTTCTAGGCATGAAACCATACTGTTACTCGCAAATACTCCACGACTCTTTCCCATAACTTCATTGTGTGGCTTTATTCCTCTCTAGTTCCCACAGCTCTGCACATCACCCTTGTTCTTAAAAATGGGCACCAGCACACTTTTCCTCCATTCCTCAGGCATCTTCTCACCCGCTAGAATTCTGTTGAGCAAGCTGGTCAAAAACTCCACAGCCACCTCTCCTAGATGCTTCCATACCTCCACAGGAATTTCATCAGGACCCACTGCCTTTCCATTTTTCATCCTCTTTAATGCCTTTCTAACTTCCCCCTTACTAATCATTGCCACTTCCTGGTCCACCACACTTGCCTCTTCTACTCTCCCTTCTCTCTCATTTTCCTCATTCATCAACTCCTCGAAGTATTCTTTCCATCTAGCTAGCACACTGCTGGCACCAGTAAAAATATTTCCATCTCTATCCTTAATCAACCTAACCTGCTGCACACCCTTCCCATCTCTATCTGGCCAGCCTGTATAGATCCTTTTCTCCTTCTTTAGTGTCCAAACTAGCATACATCATCATCATATGCCTCTTGTTTAGCCTTTGCCTCCTCTGCCTTTGCCCTACGTCGCATCTCAATGTATTCCTTTCGCCTCTCCTCGGTCCTCTCAGTGTCCCACTTCTTCTTAGCCAACCTTTTTCCTTGTATGATTTCCTGTACTGTGAGGTTCCACCACCAAGTCTCCTTCTCTCCTTTCCTACCAGAAGATACACCAAGTCCTCTTCTGCCTGCCTCTTTGATCACCTTGGCTGCAGTGGTCCAGTCTTCTGGAAGCGCCTCCTTTCCACCGAGAGCCTGTCTCACCTCTTCCGAAAAGCTGCACAACACTCGTCCTGTCTCAGCTTCCACCACATGGTTCTCTGCTCTGCCTTTGTCTTCCTAATCTTCCTCCCCACCACCAGAGTCATCTTACACACCACCATCCTATGCTGTCTACTGCCGTACTTACCCATCACTTCTTCATCACCCCTATTTCCTTCACCAACATGTCCATTACAATCTGCACCAATCACGACTCTCTCTCTGTCTGGGATGCTCAGAACTACTTCGTCTCGCTCCTTCCAGAATTTCTTACGTCTACCTGTGGGGCATAGCCGCTAATCACATTACACATAACACCCTCAATTTCAAGTTTCAGCCTCATCACTCGATCTGATACTCTTTTCACCTCCAAGACATTCTTAGCAAACTTAAAATAACCCCGACTCCATTTCTCTTCCCATCTACACCATGGTCAAATAATTTCAACCCTGCCCCTAAACTTCTAGCCTGACTGCCTTTCCACCTGGTCTCCTGGACACACAATATATCAACCTTTCTCCTAATCATCATGTCAACCAACTCCCGAGATTTTCCTGTCATAGTCCCAACATTCAAAGTCCCCACATTCAGTTCTAGGCTCTGTGCTTTCCTCTTCTCTTTCTGCCGAAGAACCCGCTTTCCACCTCTTCTTCTTCTAGGACTTCGATGTCATTAAATATACTATAAAATTCCACTCTTGGTTGTATTTTGTGTGTGTTCTGAGTTTAAGTAAACCTCTGTCATCTAGAACTCAAAATTTCATAAAGTGTAGCAACCTTCAGATTACGAGACTGATAAAAAGGTTTCTCGTCACTTTCCCGAAATGTTATCCACATAAAAAGTGACGTGGTTCCCCTTTACTAGATAAAATTAGTTTGATTTTAACAATAAAACTTAAAATTACACTACACCGACAGTAACGCAGCTTATTCCAGCTTCTAGCTTATTCTTTTCTCCTAAATTAATTACATTTTTATTTAACCATATACGCTACACACATGTAGACCAATAGTCTGCAAGTCTGCCAGATTATTGCACAAGCATTCATTCTTGCACGTTTGTTGATGGGAGATTAAAGAATGTAAAAAAAAAAAAAAAAAAAATTTTTAAAAAGGCCCCCCACACCCGATGAAACTCCCGTTCAGAGCCCCCCATCACACATCTGATTTTCTCCAATTTAAATTGAAATAGCACGTCTTTAATCCAATGTGACACTGTAGGAGGAGCTCCATCTTTCCATTTCAAAATAATTAGGCGACATGCTAGCAAGGTTGAAAAGGGGATAACTCTTCGACCACCGGCAGGTAGCCCTAACCCCTCAGCCGTAACCCCAAAAAGGAAACACAGGGGATTTAAGGACATGTTTACTCCAAGTACGATAGAACGTGCGTCACAAATATTATTCCAATAGTGGTTTATCCTGGGGCAAAACCAAAACATGTATTAAAGTGCCCTCTGCAGATTTATATTTGTCACAAGTAGGGTCAATACGAGATGCGTGCCAGTTTGGATTTAGGAAGATGGGCTCGATGCACCACCTTGAACTGGATAAGAGAGTGTCTCGCACTCAATGAGGATGAATGAATTTTTCCTCAACGCCTCGGAATAGTCTGCCTCACTGATAGCAGTTTGAAGATCCTGCTCCCAAGCTTCTTTCATATTAGACATGGAAGGGATACCCAAGTGAAAAAAATCAGACTTCACATCATAGAAACGGCCTTTTTCTGTGTTGGATTAAAAGACAACAATTCTGCAAACACCAAAGGCATGAAAAAGGTGACCCAAAAAACAAACAAAAAAAACACAAAACACATTTTACACCCTCGCAGAGGAATTGTTTTTTCATTTTAACAAAAATTAAGCAATCGGAATCATCTTTATTTTGCCAAGTATGTCAAAAACACGGTAGTTGGAGCGGCTCGAGTACCGCAACAGACAGTCAATGGACAGAAAATACTTTTGAGACAAAGATATTGAGAAAAACAGTCACTGAGCAATAAAAGGTTGCTAGTAATCTGGTAATGCCGGTACAATTCTATTTTTTTTTTCTCGAGCAAGGAGAGCAGTTTGAATGACTAATAGAGCAATAGTCAGGTGCAATGTCGATTGTGCAAATGTTGCAGATAATACTCCGTCGATTGTGCAAATGGTGCAGATGCTACTCAGGCAGGAGTGGCCAGTATTGGTCAACAACGGATATGCAAATAGTGCAGCGTGGCGAGACTACTACAGTGAGTGCACGAGTAACGTATAATTGGCCCGACAGAAATATGACAACAAACTCAAGCCAAAAAAAATTGGCAGCATGTTGCAATGGAATTGGAAGTTGACTGTTTCAAAAGTTAATGGCAAGATGGAAGAAGCTGTTGGAATGTCTGCTCGTTTTAGTTTGCGTTGTTCGGTAGCGCCTACCTGAGGGAAGGAGCTGGAAGAGCTGGTGACCAGGATGTGGAGGGTCGAAGAGGATTTTGCATGCTCTTGTCTTAGTTCTGGCAGCATGCAAGCACTCAAGGGTGGGCAGGGGGGTACCGACAATCTTTTCAGCAGTTTTGATTGTCCGTTGCAGTCGGAGTTTGTCCTTTTTTGTAGCAGCAGCAAACCAGACTGTGATGGAAGAACACAGGACTGATTCGATGACCGCTGTGTAGAACTGCCTCAACAGCTCCTGTGGCAGGCTGTGCTTTCTCAGAAGCCGCATGAAGTACATCCTCTGCTGGGCCTTTTTGAGGATGGAGTTGATGTTGAACTCCCACTTCAGGTCCTGAGAGACTGTAATTCCCAGCAACGAGAAGGTCTCGACAGTTGACACAAGGCAGCTGGACAGCGTGAGGGGAAGCTGTGGCGAAGCATGCCTCCTAAAGTCCACAATCATCTCTACAGTCTTGTGCGTCTTCTGCTCCAGGTTGTTTTCGGCCGCACCACAGCTCCAGCCGCTCCACTTTGTCGATACGCAGACTCATCAACGTCTTTGATGAGACCGATGACTGTGGTGTCATCTGCAAACTTCAGGAGTTTGACAGCCGGGTGTGTTGAGGTGCAGTCGTTCGTGTCGAGAGAGGACACAACCTTGGGGGGCCCCGGTGCTGGTGGTATGTGTAGATGAGGTGGGGTCCCCCAGCCTCACCTGCTGTGTCCTGCCCTTCAGGAAGCTGTAAATCCACTGGCAGATGCAGGAGAGACAGCTGAGCTGGAGAAGCTTGGAGGAGAAGAGTTTGGAGATGATGGTGTTGAACGCAGAGCTGAAGTCCACGAACAGGATCCACGTGTAGGTCCCCCCGCCGTCGAGGTGTTCTAGGATGAAGTGCAGTCCCATGTTGACTGCATCATCCGCGGACCTGTTTGCTCGGTAGGCAAACTGCAGGGGGTCCAGCAGGGGACCTGTGACACTCTTGAGGTGGTCCAGCACGAGGCGTTCAAAGGACTTCATGACCACAGATGTCAAGGCGACAGGCCTGTAGTCAATCAGACCCGGGATTGCAGGTTTCTTGGGGACTGGGATTATGGTGGAGCATTTGAAACAGGATGGTACTTTGCACAGTTCCAGAGATCTATTGAAGATCTGCGTGAGGTCGAGCTGGTCCGCGCAGACTTTGAGGCAGGATGGGGACACAAGGTCTGGGCCTGCCGCTTTGTTAATCTTTTGTTGTCTGAAGATGCGTCTCACATCCTGTTTGTGGATGGTCAACGCAGAAGTCAGAGGTGTGATCGGGGTCGGTGGTGCGGCTGTGTGGGTGTGGGGTGTGAAATTGTCCTTTTCAAATCTGCAGTCGAAGGTGTTCAAGTCGTCGGCTAGTCTACTATTGTTCTCAGCTTGGGGGTATCGGCGCTTGTAATTGGTTAGCGATTGTAATGCATGCCAGACTGATTTAGAATTTCGCGCTAAACTGCTTTTATAACTTTACTGCATAGTAAACTGATCGTAAAAGAGAATTAAACCTCCACAGCCGCCTGGAAGCCATGGCGTCAGGCATCTTTTCAGTTTAAGTAAAAGAGGCACATGGTCCGATACGACTATTGGTTGATATTCACATTTCAGATCTTAATCGATTATCGATTATCAGTTAGGAAATAACGGCTGTACATTTGGTGAGGTTATGAAACGAAAGAATATTCCTTGTCCTTGGGGTGAATTTTTTTTCCCAAAAATCCGAGATCCCATAAGTCAACAGAAAAGATCGCACATGGGTAGCAGATTTAGATATTACATATCCAGGCCTAACAGATGACCTGTCCATCCCAGGTTCCAGACACAGGTTGAGATCCCCCCCTCCCAAAATGAGTAAATTTGAATTCCAACAAGAGAGAAAACTAAAGACACGAGAGAAAAATCCGGTATCATCGCAGTTCGGGGCATAAATATTTGCCAATATAACATTGAAATTAGAAAGCTTCCCGGTGACTACAATAGATCAGCCATAAGGGGAAGCTATAGTTGAGGAAGATGTAAAAGAAACAGATTTGCTTATTAATATTGTAACACTTCTGGCCGTACACTGTACATATACTGTATATAAACAAAAAGTATTACACTTTGGTCCATAAATAGTGACAGTGAGAGACACAAACCCACCCCAGAACCCCCAGGTGACGCTAGCTGCCAGAACAAGCAACGCACCTAACCTGCCTAACTCTAATACTTCCATATCTATTCCTTTCTTAGTAGATCACTCTATCCTGCTCAATGAAACGTAGGTAGAAGCCCTCCAAATGACGGTGTTCTGAGTGGAGACAAAAAAAAACGTCCCCGTAAACCTAACACACAATAGAACATACGCTATCACCACTACTAAGTGTTAAAACTTGAGATCAGTACAATGCCTCGTGTAAATTGCAATGTGGAAACAGTGAGGTTCCGTTGGGAAGTCGAATCTCAGATTCAGGAGGAGCAGTGTGGTTTTCCTCCTGGCCGTGGAACAGTGGACCAGCTCTTCATCCTCGGCAGGGTCCTCGAGGGTGCATGGGACTTCGCCCAACCAGTCTACATGTGTTTTGTGGACTTGGAGAAGGCGTTTGACCGTGTCCCTTGTGGAGTCCTGTGGGGGGTGCTTCGGGAGTATGGGGTACCGAACCACCTGACATGGGCTGTTCGGTCCCTGTACGACAGGAGTCAGAGTTTGGTCCGCATTGCCGGCAGTCAGTCGGACTCGTTTCCGGTGAGAATTGGACTTCGCCAAGCCTGCCCTTTGTCACGGATTCTGTTCATAACTTTTATGGACAGAATTTCTAGGCACAGCCGAGGCGTAGAGGGGGTCCGGTTTGCTGGCCTCAGAATTGCATCTCTGCTTTTTGCAGATGATGTGGTTCTGTTGGCTTCATCAAGCCGTGATCTCCAACTCTCACTGGAGCAGTTCGCAGCCGAGTGTGAAGCGGCTGGGATGAAAATCAGCACCTCCAAATCTGAGACCATGGTCCTCAGTCGGATAAGGGTGGATGAGATCCTGCCCCAAGTGGAGGAGTTCAAGTATCTTGGGGTCTTGTTCACGAGTGAGGGAAGAATGGACCAGGAGATCGACAGATGGATCGGTGCAGCGCCTGCAGTGATGTGGACTTTGTATCGATCCGCTGTGGTAAAGAAGGAACTCAATCTACAGGTCGATCTACGTTCCTACCCTCGCCTATGGTCAGGAGCTGTGGGTCGTGACCGAACAAACAAGATCCCGGATACAAGCGGCCGAAATGAGTTTCCTCCGCAAGGTGTCCGGGCTCTCCCTTAGAGATAGGGTAAGAAGCTTGGTCATCCGGGAGGGGCTCAGAGTAGAGCAGCTGCTTCTCCGCATTGAGAGGAGCCAGATGAGGTGGCTCGGGCATCTGTTTAGAATGCCTCCTTGACGCCTCCTCGGTGAGGTGTTCCGGGCACGTCCCACCGGGAGAAGACCCCGGGGACGACCCAGGACTCGCTGGAGAGACTATGTCTCTCGGTTTGCCTGGGAACGCCTCGGGATCCCCTCGGAAGAGCTAGAGGAAGTGGTTGGGGAGAGGGAAGTCTGGGCTTCCCCACTGAGGCTGCTGCTCCCGCGACCCCACCTCGGATAAGCGGAAAACAATGGACGGATAGAAACGAGAATGTTTTAAACAAACTAAAAACAACATTTTACGTTTGTAGTTTTCATCTTTGTCAATTAATTCTATACGTGAGGTTTCTGCGTTAATATTAAAAGTATATAGTTTGGATAAATAGACATAAAGGACACAGAAGGAAGGTCGAACAGTAATTTTGGAATTGTAGTTCACACGGTGTGTCGCCGAGAAGTGACGTCATCGGGCAGTGCCGTCATATTGACTGCTCGCCAGACTCATAGCCAGACCACGCTATCATTTGCGTCCAAGCTGTTTTTGTTGCCACGTGTTGCTAACGGAAATGGCTAGACGGCTACCGACTAGCTAGCACCTTCACGGAACCTGCACGTCGGTTATTTGTCTTTTGTCACAACAACAAAAAACACAATGTCCTTTCACCGAAGATACAGTTTGTGTGCAGTGCCATTTTTCCTCCAAACGTGATGTGCATTATGGCACCCAAACAGTTCAATTTTGCTCTCATCTGACAAGACTATATTCTCCCAGTATTTAACTGGCTTGTCCAAATGTTGTTCAGCCAACTTTAAACGAGTTTGGACATGCTTGCTTTTCTGCAATTGGGTCTTGTGTGGTGAGCGTGCATACAGGCCATGGCGGCGCAGTACATTACTCACGGTTTTCCTTGTGACAACAGTACCTGCTAATTCCAGGGGCCTCATGCACAAAAACGTGGCGTACGTTCTCTTTCACGGAAAGGTGCAGATGTATCAAGAGTGAAATGAGCGTGGAAATGTGCGGTGCCTCACGCCAACCGCATGGCTGTCCTCCACTTCACATCCACCTTAATGTCTGACCATTTCTTTTTTTGTTCAGCGTCTGCGCGCTATTCTGTGTCCACAGAATTGACAGCCGCACACGCGCTGTCCCATTCACTCCTCTTTCGCGTGTTGTTAACGCCGTAGGACAGCGTGCCAAAGAGGATTTTCTTGCGTGCCTCCACTTCATTGAGCAACTTCACATTCAGAAAAAATATTTTTCTTCATTACCTTGCCCATTTTCCTTTTTTTTCCTGATCATGCAGAGATCGGCATCTCAGGTGCAGGGTTCATTTAAATATGATTTGCATATTCAAATGTGGGCGTGGACGGAGGAGTCGGAACGTTCCAACGTTGATTGGAATGTACGAAGGAAATGTGCTTGGATTCATGAGTACGCAGAGTTTCATACATCAGAATCAGAATCATCTTTATTTGCCAAGTATGTCCAAAAACACACAAGGAATTTGTCTCCGGTAGTTGGAGCCGCTCTAGTACAACAGACAGTCAATTTACAGAACACTTTGGAGACATAAAGACATTGACAAAAAACTATTGTGCAAAAAGATCCAGAGTCCTCTAGCACTTCGAGCAGTTCGAATGACTAATATCGCAATAGTCCGGTGCAATGACCATTGTGCAAAGGGCGCTTGAGACTTCAAGGAGTGTATGCGGTTTAATACTGCGATAATCTGGGACAATGGTTGTGCAAATGTTACAGATACTCCTCAATCAGTGTGCCAATGGAGCAGATGCTACTCTGGCATGAGTGGCCAGTATATGCAAAATAGTGCAGCACGGCGAGACAACTACAGCGAGTGCACGAGTAATACATAATTGGCCCCACAGAAATGTGACAACGAACTCAAGTCAAAAAATTGCCAGCTTGTTGTAATGGAATTATAGGTTAGCTGTTTAAGAAGTTGATTGCAAGAGGGAAGAAGCTGTTGGAATGTCTACTAGTTCTAGTTTGCATTGATCGGTAGCGCCTACCTGAGGGAAGGAGCTGGAAGAGCTGGTGACATCTGAATATTTTTGTGCGTACGCCATGTTTTAGTAGGAAATCCGCGCACGTCTTTGTACATGAGACCCCAGGTCTTTTGGAAACTCTCCCCAGGTGGTCCTTGGCTCTTGGACAACTCTTCTGATTATTCTTTGCGCTCCTCTGTCAGAAGTCTTGCGAGGAGCACCTGATCGAGGCAAATTTATGGTGGTACGATAGGCTTTCCACTTACGTATTAGCGTGTTTACTGGAACGTTCAGAAGATTAGATATGCGGCTTTAACCAATGCCATCGTTATGTTTTGCAACAATTAGTTTGGGATGATCTTGAGACAGCGCTCTGCTCTTACCCATCATGAGATGTGTCTTGACTCAACACCTTGGCAATGAGACCTTTTTGTAGGCCATCAATTAGGACTGAACCAGCTAATATTCATTTGCACTGACAAGGGGCTGGATTGCTGTTTGTTTATAGATTTTAGGTGTTGTCATGACTTTCCATCCCTTTATGCAACTCCCTTTCTTCATTTTTTTGCGACGCGATATAAAGAGGTGGATTACTGAAGGCCCAGGTCCTAAACTCACCGCCCGCCACCGATATTAACACACATATAGTGCTCCTTTTTTCACCTCAAACGAAGCAAAAAAGACCTATTAAACTATTACTGTAGCCTGATTGTACCAACCTGCTGGTCCTCCAACTCTTGCTCCCTTAGAAGCCTCTCCAAGTCATCCACGTCGTTGTGCTTGAAGTATTTAATAAAGCTGCGAGATGCTTGTAGGCCTTTTTGGATGGAAAAGCAGGCTGCCTCATCCCTGAACACAAATCCAAAAGACCCAATATGACAATGACATCAAAGCAAAAAGACATTATGCTTAAATGACACTGCTTTGTCCCGCTCTACAACAAATTCAACCAATGCATATGTGGAAGCAGGAGTTCAAATGTAAAGTGTTTCAGAAAACGAACTGTAATGACAGACGGCGTTGCCAAGGACGCGTCATAGATCATTTTTACACAACGACAATATGACATATGATGCAGCCTCATTTAAAAATCAGTATTTGAACTTTTTCCAGGTATAGTCTGCAGAAATGGTGCTTACACAAAGATGATGTCTCCCCTCTTAGCGTAAGCAGGGATCGCACTTGCAATAGTAGCAAAGCCATATGAGTAGATGATGGCTTCTTCTGTTTTCATGAATTTGGCCAGCCGACTCTCCAGTTCCAAGTGAACATCTAAAAACAAAGTTATGAACGTTGTGTTCTAAATCATTATGGATTTGAAATTTAAGTGAAATAAACATTTGAGTTTTACACTGCACCACACAGATATATTCTGTTAAACCCCAGGAAAGCTGGAATCTAATCGTCCAAGACAGAAATCTCGTGTGATCACACGTGATCTCACAAAAAAGAAGAAGAAGAAGAAACATAGCAACAACATGGAAATACAAGACAACATGGAAGAGGACACAGGAGAGGAGGTAATTATAGTGGTCTTGGGACTATTTTTGCAGAAAAATTCTGAACTGGGAAAAATAGCATGCATACATAATGAAAGGATTTCTGGAGCCAGCGAAATAAGCACTCTCTGGTTTCCCACAACTCCACTAGCTGGTCCTCCATTTCTGAGGTCCACCAAACGTTGTGTTGCGGGTAGAACGAGGTTTTTTTTTTAATTTATGCCTACATCTTTGTACATCAGTCAGGTCACTTCTTGATTGATTCACGCCATAATTCATGGAGTCATGATTTAGGAGTGGTTGGCTTTCTCCACACACAAGAAGATTTTTTTTTTTTTAATCGTAAATATTGAACACGTTTAATATGCAAGACTCAGCCCCAAACCATTTTGGACCATATTACCAGGATCACTCTTTACACCTCAGACCACAGGATCATTTTATAGGATTATTTTATTGGAGATAAAAATAATCTGGCGTTTATCATCCTTGGTCGGAAGGGGCAAAATAAGGTCAAAATTGTTTGGCAAAGTTTTAAAGCGGTTGCCACTCCTGACGCAACCCTCTGTATTTATTCGGGCTTGGGACCGGCCTACGGTTTTTACTGGCTTGTGCCCCCATTGGGATGCATTAGTTGATCCGCTAGTACATTTTGTATTAATTAGGAAACACGCCTACAATTATCTAATTAGTTTCCGGATGTTGAAAAAATTTGAGCATCAACATGTACTTGAGCAGTGGAAATAGATTCTTCTGCATAAAGATTTTTTAGTTTTTTTTGCCTCACTGTACTCTTCAGAGTCTTCCAGATTGCTTATGTTAAAATAAAATAAAATAATCTCTCCCCCAGACTCCCCCTTACAATGTTTTTTTTTTTTTGGTCACCTTTTTCATGCCTTTCGTGTTTGCATGTCTGAATTCAGGAACAAATGAGAGAGAAAGTAATCGAGGTGTATCAGTGTGGAAAAGGTCATAAAGCCATTTCTTTTCTTTAACAACTTTATTTTTTTTATTTTTTTCTGGTTACAAAAAAACTATGAACAGTTGTCAAAGAGATATTATTCAAATACCCCCTCCCCCCTAGACTCAACCCCTAACAAATAAAATACATAAAAAGAAAGTACAAAATATCGAAACAAAGCAAACACACACACACACAAAATAAAAAATAAAACAGAAGGCAGGGACGGACCTTGGCGATCCAACCCCCGGCTACAGAAGCTGGCTCAAGGGACGTGGAATGTCACCTCTCTGGCAGGGAAGGAACCCGAGCTGGTGTGTGAGGTTGAGAAGTTCCGACTAGTTCCGGACTCGCCTCCACACACAGCTTGGGCTCTGGTACCAGTCCTCTCGAGAGGGGTTGGACTCTCTTCCACTCTGGAGTTGCCCACGGTGAGAGGGGCCGAGCAGGTTTGGGTATACTTATTGCTCCCCGGCTTGGCGCATGTACGTTGGGGTTCACCCCGGTGAATCAATCAATCACCCCGGAGGGTAGCCTCCCTCCGCCTTCAGGTGGGGGGACGGGTCCTGACTGTTGTTTGTGCCGATGCACCAAACAGCAGTTCAGAGTACCCGCCCTTTTTGGAGTCCTTGGAGGGGCCGCTGGGGACTCCATCGTTCTGCTGGGGGACTTCAATGCTCACATGGGCAATGACAGTGAGACCTGGGAGAGCATGATTGGGCGGAACGCCCCCCCCCCCGGTCAGAATCCGAGCGGTGTACTGTTATTGGACTTCTGTGCTCGTCACGGATTGTCCATAACGAACACCATGTTCAAGCATAAGGGTGTCCACACGTGCACTTGGCACCAGGACACCCTTGGTCGCAGTTCGATGATCGACTTTGCGGTCGTGTCATCGGACTTGCGGCCGCATGTCTTGGACACTCGGGTGAAGAGAGGGGCGGAGCTGTCAACTGATCCCCACCTGGTGGTGAGTTGGCTCCGATGGTGGGGAAGATGCGGTCCGACGTGGCAGGCCCAAACGAATTGTGAGGGCCTGCTGGGAACGTCTGGCGGAATCCCCGGTCAGAAGGAGTTTCAACTCCCACCTCCGACAGAACTTTGCTCATGTTCCGGGGGAGGCAGGGGACATCGAGTCCGAGTGGACCATGTTCCGCGCCTCCATTGCTGAGGCGGACGACCGGAGCTGTGGCCGTAAGGTGGTTGGTGCCTGTCGTGGCGGTAATCCCTGAACCCGTTGGTGGACACCAACGGTGAGCGATGGCGTCAAGCTGAAGAAAGAGTCCTATCGGGCTTTTTTGACCGGTGGGACTCGTGAGGCAGCTGATGGGTACCGGCTGGCCAAGCGGAATGCAGCTTTGGTGGTCGCTGAAGCAAAAACTCTGGTATGGGAGGAGTTCTGCTTTTTGCAGATGATGTGGTTCTGTTGGCTTCATCAAGCAGTGATCTCCAACTCTCACTGGAGCAGTTCGCAGCCGAGTGTGAAGCGGCTGGGATGAGAATCAGCACCTCCAAATCTGAGACCATGGTCCTCAGTCAAAAGGGTGTCGTGCCCGCTCTAGGTCCGGGATGAGATCCTGCCCCAAGTGGAGGAGTTCAAGTATCCTGGGGTCTTGTTCACGAGTGAGGGAAGTATACTGGTTGGGCGAACTCCAATGCACCCTGCCGAGGACCCTGCCGAGGGTGTAGAGCTGGTCCAGTATTCCACGGCCAGGACGAAAACCACACTGCTCCTCCTGAATCTGAGATTCGGCTTCCCGATGGACCCTCCTCTCCGGCACCCCTGAATAGACCTTACCAGGGAGGCTGAGGAGTGTGACAACCCTGTAGTAGAACACACCTTTCGGTCACCCTTCTTAAAAAGGGGGACCACTACCCCAGTCTGCCAATCCAGAAGTACTGTCCCCGATGTCAACATGATGTTAAACCAGGCGTGTTAAACCAGGGCAGCCTCACAACATCCACAGCCCTTAGGAACTCCGGGCAAATCTCATCCACATGAGGCCTGCTTCCTCATGGGAAGGTGAATCGGTGGAATTGAGGAAGTCTTTGAAGTATTCCCCCCACCGACTCACAACGTCCCTAGTGGAGGTCAGTGGCGCCCCATCCCCACTATACACAGTGTTGATGATGCACTGGTTCTCCCTCCTGAGATGCCGGATGGTGGACCAGAATTTCCTCGAAGCCGTCCACAAGTCGTTCTACGTGCCCTCAGCGAACTCCTCCCATGCCCGAATTTTTGCCTCAGTGACCATCAAAGCTGTATTCCAGTTGTTGCTGTTCAGGGTGCCCCAACCAGTTATTAAGTTTAGGGAGCGTCAGTGCTCTTCGGTTAAGGAATGCAAACAGCAAAGTTAATTTGAATCTTGAGATACATTAAAAAAAAAATTTGTTCATTTGATATCTTCGGAAAAATAAATGGTAATTGGACTGCACTTATATAGCGCTTTATCTACGTCATCACAGTGCCCAAAGCGCTTTACAAAGCCTCACATTCACACACACATTCATAAACCAATGGGCGACCGCTGCCAGGCCCACTGGGAGCAAATTAGGGTTCAGTGTCTTGCCCAAGGACACTTCGACATGCGGATGGACAGTCGTAGCAGGGATTCGAACCTGTTCTACCTACTGAGCCAAAGCCAACATAATCCCATTGGTATCGCAAGACAAGTCCAGATCTGTGCGACAGACCACCAAGGACTCCACTAAAAGAGGTTTGATGAAGATCTGATATTGTATTTCGAAATTAAAGTCTCTGAAAACTGCATATTTTGCTGTCATTACCCCTGACTGAAAAAACCTTTGAAAAAAAATCTATGAGATACGTCCGTATTATTGGGAGGCTTGTATTTTTAAGGTGGCGACTTATTACCGTAATGCCTAGTATGAACAAAATGAGGGGCAGCTGGCTTAACTGCTACTTTACGAGTGGAGGCTGGCTTGACCGCAGTCATTTTCTGGGGTTCTTCGCCAAACCAATGCAGATACCGGAACTATATACCCACTGGGGGCGTGTCTTTAGCGTCCTCGGTCACGCGCACCCTTCCCCCTTTACGTCCACCTTCCTCTGTATAAGCAGCGTGTCGGCAGGAAATCCTCCCAGTCGGTCAAGCGGAGCGCTCGTCACACAACAACATTTATAGATTTTGGAACTCGGTGCACACATAAGGTTCGCCGCATTATAAGGCGCCCCGTCCATTTTGGAGAAAATTTAAGACTATTAAGTGCGCCTTATGGTCGTGAAACTACGGTAGTTCATTTTTGGAACGGTGAACTGAACTTTGGAACTAGTTCACGTATAAAATGAGCTTTCCCAACATTGATCCTGTATTATTTCACATCGCAATATACTGTATATCGCAGGTTTATTTAAAAAAAAAAAAAAAAAAAAAAGGAATCACCTACCAAACGTTCCATAGAAGCCCCTCGGGCCACATGTTCCGACCCCATATTTCTTCAAGGATGACAGAGCTTTTTGCTGCAATAACAAAATGTAACGCAATTGGGCATGACAAACTGAACATTGATTCTTTTACTCAACAGAGAAAACTGTAAATGTTAATGTAAAATGTGTTTCAATCTGTAGCAACAGAAGGTGGTTTGAAAAGAGGCATGTCGTTGAAACACTGACCTTCACTCTCTCGTTGTCAAGGAGACCCAGGAAGTTGAATGATGCAAAGTTAATGCACTCTTTTCCATTGATTATGATTTTGTGGCTGGGAGGTCTGTCATTCAAGATGGGAAATAAAATATGAATTGCATACGTCAAGATAGTTGGGGGGGAGAATTCAATGTGGTAGAAATGAGATATTATAAAGTTAGCACAAAATAGTAAATACACAGCCCAGGACTATCAGTGCACCAATGGCTCATGTGATATGAATATCATAAGTTTGTACTTTGTGGCATATTTTTCACAACTCCAAATTGCACAACCTTTGGGGCGGTCAAACTTCAAAACATTGCTATACATTGCTGCGTGACCAGGCATCTCGCAACAAACTGTACTGTAGGGCTGCAATTTTGTTTTTGCGATTTTATTCATCAATTCATATGTTGATTACTTTTTCCGTTGAATCAGATTTTTATTTGTTTTGTTTTTTTTAATTCATCCAACACTTTATTCAAAAACAGGATCTTATTTCAAACTGGCAGTGGAAAAAAGTGGTGGCTGCGTAAACATCCAATAGCTCTGAAAATAATACATTATTTCAAAACAAATCAAAAACTAAAACTATGAATCAATCACATTCTCACTCTTGACCTCTTCTGCATTCAATTCAGATATAAGAAGTAAAAAAAAAAAAACACACAATTTCAAAATGTACGGCGCCATGAAAAAGTATTGCCCCCCCTTCTCAAATTCTGAGATTTTTTTGCATAGTTTCCCCACTTCAATGTTAAAGATCATCAAACAAATATAACCCAAGTGAACTTAAAATGCTGTTTTTTTAAATGGTGATTTCATTTACGAAGGAAAAAAAGTGTTCAAAGTTACCTGGTCATGTGTGAAAAAAGAAATTGGCCCCGAAACCTAAGAACTGGTTGGGCCATCCTCAGCAGCACCAACTGTCATCAAGCTTTTTCTATAACTTGCAATGAGTCCTTCACATCTCTGTGGAGATATTTTGGGCCACTCTTATTTACAGAATTGTTTGAATTGAGGGAAAATGGAGGCTTTTCGAGCATGAACTGCCCTTTTAAAGGTCATGCCGCTGCATTTCAATCGAATGAAAATCTGGACTTTGACTAGGTCGGTCCAAAACCTTCATTTTGTTTCTGTTTTTTTAAGCCATTGAGAAGTTGACTTGCTGGTGTGTTTTGGCTCGTCATCCTGCTTCAGAACCCAAGTGCGCTTCAGCTCGAGGTCGCAAACTGATGGCTGAACATTCTCCTTCAGGATTTTCTGTTCAAGAGCAGAATTCACGGTTCCATCAATCGCAGCAGGTTGCCCAGTCTGACCCTAGCCTCAGACCGTCACACTACGACCACCATGTTTGACTGTTGGTATGATGTTCTATTTCCTAAATGCTGTGCAACGAGACACACACCTTCCAAAAACCTCAACTTTCATCTTGTCAGTCCAGGGAACCATTCAGTTTTTTTGGAAAAGTAAGACAAGCCTTTATGTTCTTTTTGGTCAGCAGTGGTTTTCGCCTTGGAACTCTGCCATGGATGCCATTTTTGCCCAGTCTCATCCTTATTGTTGTGTCATGAACACTGACCTTAATTGAGGGCAAGGAAGGCCTGCAGTTCTTTAGAAGTTCTCCTGAGTTCCTTTGTCATCTCCTGGATGAGTCATTGCTGTTCTAATCTTTGTAGGTCAACCACTCCTGGGAGGGATCACCACTGTTCCATGTTTTCCCCATTTGAGGATAATGGCTCTCCCTATGGTTCACGGGAATCCTAAAGCTTTTGAAATGGCTTTTGTAACCATTTCCAGACTGATGGATGTCAATTACTTTATTTCTTGACTCTTCTGGAATTTCTTTGGATTGTGTCATTTTGTTTTTAAGCTTTTTAAAATGTTTTTTGCCGACTTGATTTTGTTGGGACAGTTGCTGTTGAAGTGATTTCTTGATTATACATGTCTGGAGGTAATCAGGCTTGGGTAAGATTAACCATCCATCCATCCATTTTCTGAGCCGCTTCTCCTCACTAGGGTCGCGGGCGTGCTGGAGCCTATCCCAGCTGTCATCGGGCAGGAGGCGGGGTACACCATGAACTGGTCGCCAGCCAATCGCAGGGCACATATAACAAACAACCATTCGCACTCACAGTCATGCCTACGGGCAATTTAGAGTCTCCAATTAATGCATGTTTTTGGGATGTGGGAGGAAACCGGAGTGCCCGGAGAAAACCCACGCAGGCACGGGGAGAACATGCAAACTCCACACAGGCGGGGACGGGGATCGAACCCGGGTCCTCAGAACTGTGAGGCTGACGCTCTAACCAGTCGGCCACCGTGCCGCCTAAGATTAACCAATTAACCAAAAATTGTGCTCATCTCAATTTTGCCAGAAGACATCTTGATGATCCCCAAGACTTTGGGGAAAATACTCTGTGGTCTGACAAAAGTCGACATTTTGGAAGGTATGTATCCCATTACATCTGGCGTAAAAGTAACACGTTTCAGAAAAAGGACAACAACCAACAATAAAATATGGTGGTAGTAGTGTAATGGTCTGGGGCTGTTTTGCTACTTCAGGAACTGGAAGACTTACTGTGTGATAAATGGAACCATGAATTCTGCTATCTACCAAAAAAATCCTGAAGGAGAATATCCGGCCGTTTGTTCGTGATAACAAGCTGAAACGAACTTGGGTTCTGGACCAGGACAATGATCCAAAACACACCAAAGTCCACCTCTGAATGGCTGAAGTGGAGTGGCCTAGTCAAAGTCCTGACCTGAATCCTATTGCGATGCTGTCGCAGGAACGTACAAAGGCAGTTCATACTCAAAAATCCTCCAGTGGGGTTGAATTACAACAATTCTGCAAAGCTGAATAGGCCAAAATTCCTCCACAGCGCTGTAAGAGACTCATTGCAAGTTATCGCAAACACTTGATTGCAGTTGTTGCTGCTACGGCTGGCCCAACCAGTTATTAGCTTCACCAATTTTAGATTTGGATTTTTTTTCTCCCTTTATCATAAAAAAAATTACCTTATTAACCTTATTATCAGCAAATGATATGATGTCACAGCGTAATGTGCAAAAGAGCCCAGTTATGAAGTAAAGGCCTCTATAATCCCGTGCTCGCGCGGCGGACAACGCCCGCATTGCATCACGTGACCGACGCATTGGCCCTCTGCGTTACTTGACGCGCACACGGCAAAGAAAATTGTTGCCGCGCGTAGAATGCCCCGGAGATCATCTCTCGTGATTGGTCGGTTTTAGTCACATGCTGTGATGAAGTACTCAGCCGTCCCCTCGGTTCCACATACCAACCGATGCCTTCTTGATCGATTTTGCATCATAATTAAATGCATCATCCGGTCATCTAGGTCCATTTGTTCTAGCAGACACTGTTCCACGGTCGCCATTGTTGTTGCTTTGCTCTTGGTTACGGAATGGAAAGGAAAAACGGCTACAGGAAATGGCCAAAAAATGCACAGGAAATTCCACCCTGTGGTGTCCTAGCCAATACCAGGCGTAGCGACCCCCACCGGTTTGGAGGGGAACTGCAGTACATTTTCAAAACTGCGCGCGTGGGTTGCGCTCGAGTATAAAGGCAAACTGCGTGCAGGATAGCTGCAGTGACGTCAGCGCGGTTGCCGCCCGCGCGAGTATAAAGAAGCCTTAAGGGTTGCTCGTAACAACAAATTTGAGCTTGCTGAATGTTTACCCTGTGACAACATCATAGGTAATGTGGGACGACTCTTTGGAAATAGTGGGAGCAAGAGGTTCAGGCTGCCACTCCTCAATAAGATCTTCTTTTTCCTGCAAGATCAACAAAGAATTAACCCCAAAGTTCAAAGGTGAGTCATATGGTCCCAAGTGCTTGTTACCTTTTCAGTCAGTTTATTTGTCTCATGGAGCCTGTAGGTTTTAGAGAAGAGAAGCCTGATGATCCATAAAATGAGGATTCCCTCCAAAACTAGGTGATAAGATGGAGCCTGAGGAAGACATGACAAGGCTGTGACATCTCTATTTTTCGATTTTTGTGTAATGTAAATCAGTACATGGAGTCTTTATTAGTTGAAATGTTAAAGTGGCCATCGTTTTCTATCGTGTACAAATCCTATGAAATTGTGATTTTCGACGTTGAAATCGTAGACCTCCACAAAATCTCAACCGAATTGGAAATTTCAAAAGCGAGGTGGTGAAGGGATTTCCCATCAACGTAATCTGAAAGAAAATGGTGTTGTTGTTTTTTTTCTGCATTTGATGTTACGTAGAAGGGTGTCAGATTCAGCCCATGTTTTTAAATGAAGTTCTTGATTGTTCATTTGCGAAAGGGTGTCACACTGGAATAATTTAACATTTCAAAGCAAAACTGGCCCAGTGGTTTTTGTTTTTTTTTTTGCTGTACAATACTGAAACCAAATTTAAGCAATATGTATCTGGATAGTGTCATATCATCCACCTTTGCCCCCACACGCAGTTCTGCATCACTGCCAGTGTGCGAAGAACTCATGCTAGGCCAACAACGGAAGCCGAGGAAGAACACCAACCTTACAATTTACAAAACAAAACACTCACTCGCATGAGTCAATCATTCAAGTAACGATGCTACATTCGTAGAGCACACATGAATACACATTCGCATACGCCGTTTCTCCAGTCTATTGTGTGTACAGCGGAACCTATGTCTCGACCCACACATTAGTCAATTCCGGCCATGTATAAAATGTTAGAAGCATTCGGCAACTTCCTTGTTTGGTTTGCCTTCGGCGTTGACAGGTTCGAACATGACAAAGAGCAGCAAAGTACGACACGCGATTGGTTAGGAGTCAGTCAGCGCCATACACTAGCTACTTCCTGATTCCGGAAGTTGGTAACTGTCACGGGGGGGGGGGGGGGGAGGAGGAGGAGGGGCAACAATTCCTACAGGTAATGTCATTATGTTGAACAACACACGAAGAACGTACATTTAGGTCGTCAAAGTGATGCGCGGAGCAAATAATTACCTCGTACAACGCTTGCACCATTTCCACCAACACCCATTGCTGTCCAGACGCCATGTTTACCTCCCGCCCCCTCCTGCGACGTCACAAGTGTACGGTGTCGTGTGGAGTCCAAGCCTCTCTGGTCACGCCCATAAAATAACGTAATTGTGACGTAACTCCAAAATGCTTATTTGTTCAGCTAATGTGCTATACTGCATATTTTGGTATCGATACAATACCAAGTAAATACTGAGGCAGTATCGCCGATACCGATACTTGTCAAAAACTAAATGCATCATCAAATTGATAAATATCAATTGTTCATGACCTTTTAGTATTTTTGCGATGTTTAATTTTTTTATTATTAAATGTTTAAAACCCGGAAAAGAATTAGGACAAAGTTTATTGGTAAATAGAACATACTTTATTATCATAACTTTTTTTTCCCCAGAAGCATTAGAACAGTAACAAACCATCATATGTAAACAAAGTGCACAAAGTGATCACTGATACACACATAATGTATTACATCAAGGGCTTAGCATAACTGATACTTTTTGAGTTGGCTAAAGTCACAAATAGAAAATTTAAATTTGAAAATTAATATTAACTATTGGTAAAATATTACTTCCAACACTATTACACATCAGCGGTGTGATCCTGGAGAAGTTGCTCCATTGGCTGAAGGACAGTAAGGTTAATTAGAGCAATGAAAATGCTAATGCTTGTTTTCATTCAAAACTAAATTATTTCAGAGGGGAAAACATTTGATATAAATACAAACTTAATATTGAAATAAACACTAAGATTATAGAAAGGAAAACTGTCTATCTGTAATTATTTTCTTTTTGTCAACATAAAAACTGGCTAAGTTCAAAAGTAGATATTGTATATAATCAAGCTCTTGCGGGAAATCCTAGTTATTTACAGACATGCAAACAACTAAGGCATGAAAAAGGTGACCAAAAAAAAATTGTTGTGAGGGTCTGGGGAGGATTCCCCCAGGCCCCCGCAGAGATTTTTTTATGTTTTTTATTTTAACATAAATTAAACAATCTGTAAGACTCTGTCCAATAAGGCAAAATCAACACATTTTCTTCACGCAGAAAAACCTTTTTTTACACCATTCAAGTACACGTTGATGTACAAATTTAGGATTCAAATAAAATTTGCCTAATTTCTTTGCTTTTTTTTGTTTTGTTTTGGCCTCCAACTTGAGCCAGGCCCATCTCCACCTGCGCCTGATGCCTGCTTCAAGCTGTGCCGCATGAATAGCATCCTCCTCTTTGAGCGCTGTCATTCTGGAAAAGAATTGACTAAAATCATTTGTCTGTTTCACTTCATTTTTCACGATTACCAACTTCAAAGGCCAAATGCATCCTCCAGGAAAATATGAAGTCCGATAGTTTTCTGTTTTTATTGGCCATTTCTGAATTTGAAGCTAGTTCATTCTGTGTTGTGACATAATCCTTAACATCACTCGGTCGCTTAATACATTTAACATTAACATCCGGAAACTAATTAGATAATTGTAGGCGTGTTTCCTAATTAATACAAGATGTAGTAGCGGATCAACACTAGTCGCCAGTAAAAAGGAAAAATTACTTGAGTAAGAGTAAAATGTACACAGTGAAATTATTACTCAAGTTCTGTGTAAATAGTGATTAACTTCAGATATTTTGAACCACATCAATTTAAAACAAATTTTTTAAATGTGAATGTGCAAATTCTAATGTTGCTGTGTGTGAGTGTGTGTGTGTTTGCGTGTACAGTCAAAAAACAAAAAGTATATATATCTGCAATTTACTGCACGGTGTTTTCTCAAGTTATAAGTGAGCTACAATATCCACGTTTGGGCAGACAGTGCCAGACATATACTACAATAAATGAAAGCTGTTGTTTTTGGTCGTCTAAGTGTAAACACGAGTAACGCGCCTTACCTTCATGCTAACGCCGACCTTCCCAATATGGCCGCCACGTACGCACGACGATCACCGGGTCAGGCATATCTAGTCCAGGTCCTGGAAGCCCAATGAAAGACGTTGTGTGAGGTCATGTGACTTTCTTGTGCCGTTTGATTGGTGAACTAAATTGGATGACGCAAACAGCGCCCAATGCGGAAGTCGAAGTTGTAGTCTCGCGCACGAAATGGTTAATATCCAATAAATAACAGTAGCGAGCGACATTTGGATTATTGTAATGGAGTAAAAGTACCGTTACTTCTTAACAGCAGAAGGCCGAACTTTCTTTCCTGGTCTCGTCAACTCCTGTGACTTGTCCAAAGTAGGTCACGAGCACACAGGCGGAACCCGAGGCCGCATATTAGTCCGCCGCGGAGTAATATTCACAATTACATCTGTGTGTGGATGGTGGCCGTGTGGAATGGATCTCGCTGCCAGCGTTTTTTATTTTTATTTGTATTATTGACAACATTGTATTAATAATGCATTAACATAATTAACATACATCTTTGTCAATATAATATTAAATCATATAGACAACCAGTCAAACAATCCAGTTCAATTACAACAGACAAAATAAAATACAAAAAATAAACACATTAGATTTAGATTTTAAATAATTATTGATTTCAATACAAATAATTTGAATAAAGGATTCATTTAGGAATTTAGATTCGTGAATATGAAACGTACCGAACAAAATATACAAGTTAATAAGATTACTCAGTTTTTTATCTTTTGACTCATAAAATGTAATCATAGTTTCCTTTTCAAGTGTAATTATACATATTGTTTTGCACAAAATGTATTTTTCAAGTTCTTTCCAGAATGTAGCACTAAAAGGACAATCATAAAATAAATGAGTCACATTTTCAGATTCATTTTTACCAAAGGAACATTTGTCATCATCGTCCAGAAACATAGATGTCAGCTAGGTATATATTGTCGTATTTTGACATTTTAATTCTCTAATTTTGTTTGTAATGAAAAATTTTAAACGGAACAAGCCACTCCTTCCCCCAAATAATATTTAAAAAAAAAAAAATCTCCCAAAAACCTTCCACGTGGCGTTATTTGCTTAAGTCTGCAGAAAGATTCTCTGATAGGTTTATTTTTCTTACTTTGAATTTAAAATGTTCCCATCTTTGTATTGCATCCATTTCTATCTGTATTACCGTTTCCTTAACCTATCCCAAAATGTTCTAATCATTCAGCAAGTCATTGTTTAACTTCCCTTATATTGTTTTGATGTTGTTTAGAACCAAGTAAATGAATTGTATTCAGTTTGTGATCAGATAAATCACGATGAGAATCCGAGATTTGAACCCCGGTCCTCAGAACTGCGAGGCAGATGTGCTAACCGGTCGCTCACCGTGCCGCTCCTCTAACATTTAGAGACACAATTTTTAAAGAACAAAAATTGAAGTTTGTCGGGGGAAAAAAAAGTAAATGGATGTCTGTTAACAATATCTGAAAACTTGGAGAGGAGATACTCTCAGAAGAACTCTGAATACCCAAAAATATATTTAAAAAAGTATTTCGAACTACTATGATAATTTCCCCACCTTTTGAAGTGGTCTGTTAAACTATTGGGAACGTAAAACTGAAACTGGAAACGGGGGGGGGGGGGGGGGGGGGGGAAATGAAACAGTAAGAAAGAGAAAACAAAAAAGAAAAATTTGCGTTTGCGATTTAAAACGTTTTTGTGGGAATCTTTTGGGGACAAATCTGATTACATATGAGTGACTCCGTCGTGTGTTTTTATGTCTCAAAAGTATTTTTTGTCAAAATGGCTGTCTATGGTCGAACTAGAGAGGCTCCAACGACTGGAATAAATTCCTTGTTTGTTTTTGACATACTTGGCAAATAAAGAGTATTCTGATTCTGGCAATATTAACCTCAAAAACTAAACTTGATACAATACACCCTGGATTGAAAGGGGTATCATTTTTTATTTTGGAGCTGACGTGCCAATCTCTCATGAATAAAATGATCATCTGCGCCCGAGTCAATGAAGGCAATAATGGGTGTGTTGTGAGCTGATGTTCCTGGGGGTCTAATCTCGTGTTCTCCTGGAGAACCTATATGGGCACCTTGGAGGGTGAGTGCTTGTCTTAGCGCCTCCGGGGTTGCTCAGTCCATGAAGGCCAGAGTATTCTGTGACGAAATTGTATCCGTTTTAACTGGACCCAGAAGCAAGCAGAGGCAGAAGAAGTTTGTGGAGAATGGTTTATCGAAAAGGAATATTTGGAGTTGGACTTTTGAGGCGTAATGGCGGGTCGGCAAGACGGGGAACGCGCGGGTGGCGTGAGCAGGTGGACGGCTTGGCAGCGTGGTTGAAGAGGTCAGCAAGGCGGGGAACATGGAAGGAACACTGAGGACGAGGAAGAACACGGAGATCAGAACAAGGCGTAATTTACGTGCGAGTACAGAGCCTGTGTGGCGTGGGTAAACGCTAATACTCTGGCAGAGGAGTCCTGAATCTGGCAAGGCTTAAATGCAGGTGATGACGAAGGCTGATTGATGACAGGTGCGCGGCCAGGGTGGTGCTGATTACTGGGACGGGGGAAGGGGCCGTTCAAAACGCAACGCTGCGCCTCGAGTTCAAATGAATTTGTTCTTTTTGAAACTCTCTTTATTTGACATTTGTTGAGTAGCATTGCTGTGGCGTCAGATAGCCCATCCAAGAAACCTCATGGCTGTATTATCATTATCCATCCATCCATTTTCTTTACCGCTTATCCTCACTAGGGTCGCGGGCTGCTGGAGCCCGTCCCAGCTATCTTCTGGCGGGAGGCGGGGTACACCCTGAAGCGGTCGCCAGCCAATCGCAGGGCACATACAAACAAAGCAACCAATTATGCAATTGACTCACTGCACAATATCACTTTCATATCATCAGACCATATAAAAATCTTTATTGACAAACTCTTTTAAAAAAAAAAATATAAATGTTTTTAAATAGAAGTGTTTGAAAGACTAACAATGGAATAGAGGTGGACCCATCATAGCAAGAATCATTGAAACAGAATTGGATCACCGGGACCTCAACCTTGTCTGTCCACAGCCAATAAAAAGAAGTAAATCCCAACCGTTCAAAGTTAATGCACCAATATTCATATTCAAATGAGTCTCCAAATAAACGTGATTTAACTGGTCTTTTGCTTTGAAAAAAAAACAGTGTCCTGGGGCCTCATGTACAAAGATTTGCTTGGATTTCCGACTGAAACACGGCGTACCCTCAAATCCAGAAAACGTCGTCAGCACAAAAATATCCAGGGGCCTCGTGTACAAAAGGTGCGTATGCACAAAACCGTGGCGTACTTTCTTAGTGTCGCCGAAGCACCGACAGCTGCAGAAACGTGCGTACGCCAGCCATGAAGTTGCCGTGAGGCACCGCGCATTTCCACGGTCCTTTCGCTCTCCGTACATCTGAACGTTGCCGTGAAAAAGAACATAACGCCACGTTTTTGTACGTCCGCACCTTTTGTACATGAGGCCCCAGAGTGCTTTGGAATCAGTCTAGCTAATACATCCAAAACCAACACTTTGCTGACTGTGTTCTAGAACTGAGGTAAATTTGTATGGCGGCATGCACATAGGCTGCGATGTCAGGATAAAGTTTTATTATAAATTCCTATGTGTTTCTCCATCCACAGCTCTGCTAACTGCATCGTCGAAGCGTGTGTACTCGCTTTTGACCCCAGGCACATTTTGAGTTGCTTTGGGTCAAGACTCAAATTGCAACGGACAGGATGATAAATGTGAATAATTCCCGGTTCCTGACTTCGCAACACTTTCAAACCGGAATGTATAACTTTTGTGAAAAGGTCTACGTCTTCCAGTCCCCAGCCAAGAATTGAAGTGTCAAATCCACCAGCTTTTAGCAGATCACTCTTGACGACACATGCTATGCCAAAGCCGTAAGTACGCCAAAAACCACCTTTCTTGGTGAGAACAAAATTGTTTTCTCTTGGGGCCTTTTCAGCATACACTATCTTGGGGTTGTACTGACTAAATATGATAGGAAAATAGATCTGTCTCCCTTGGACGGTGTTATCTCTGCAGCGTTGCAGGGCATCGGCATTAAAGATGAGATCCACATCACAAAAGAAGAGTAGAGTGCCATTGTCGGACAACGAGGAGCCCAGCTCTAGAGCAAACCCCCGCGAAAAGTTTCCAGTCATTGGAATCACCGACAGATCAGCTTTGGGGTATTTCCGGTTGTACTCTTTGATTAACTGTATATGTTTTCCTTTGTTCTCATACCGCTCATTGTCCACCAGAATCACAGAGAGTTTCACATTTTGTTTGGGTATCAAACAGACTTTTTCAAAGTTTTCCATAAAACGGACAAAGGTGTCATAGCGACCAGACAGGGGAACGAGGACGTTGACTTTCCTCTGGCTTTGCTCCCATATTTCCCTGGTTGACTCATAGAACTGAAAAGGAGATAAGAATTTCAGAGAGTTGGGCAGAAAAGACAGGGACTGGGATTCGGAGTTGATCGCAGTCACGAGGTCAGCCACATTTAACTCTTCGCTTTCACGAAAGAAAGGTCGACTAAAGGACTGCTGAAGGTATGCGTGGCGCCTCACAGGCACAGTTATTTTACGTCCCTTGTGTTTTTTGTACAGAAGCAGTAAGTCTAAGATGTATTCAGCCCCATGCATTGGATCCACTCTGTAGTAGCCGTATTGAATCTCTTTGAAATCTATTACGCGTCCACGACTTTTGGAATTTTCATTAATCATTTCCATGACCTGGAGTATAATGTCTTCCAACGCAGTCCGGAGTGAGTTTCCCAGGCTTTGGCGGGCAACCTTGTTTTCAACAGCGGAATAAATATGGCGCCCCGTCAGAAAATCCCACTCGATGACGTCATTTCGATGGCTGGGCTGATAACGCATGTAGGACGGTGGTCCTCCCAGTTGCTCGTCCTCCCACGACATTTCCGTGTCACTGAGATGCGTCATAGTCAGGCCTTCCCGATGGAGCAGAATGGTGTCGTAGCGCAGCCTCGAGATCTCGCGGGTCAACATGTAGTTATGGAGTCGGTGCTGGTAAGCAGGCCATTTGTTGGGATGTAGTGTGATGGCATTGTGGATCTTGCTACTGTGCAGCTCTTCGATGAAACCTTTCTTGTGTTCGTAATTCTCATAGAATAGCTGCTGCATCTGTTGAAAGAATTCACACATGATAAGAATTTGCCTGTCTGGGCGGGGGTCACCGTTTTCATACGGTTCCGAGACACAACATTTCCACATTTGGAACAGCGCGCACCATAAGAATACATAGGTTAGCGATAGACTATGGCGCGTTCCGACTTCCGTGAAAATGTGGGTAACGTCACCACCATAGGAACAGAACTCCGTTGTAGACCGAGGACCCCTCTTCAGGTGCCAGTATAAACAAAATGTCGTCTGCATTATTGGTATTTCAATCACGGCCATGGAATTCTCTTTGGAAATTTCTTGTTGTCACATGCATCAATGACTGGAGGGAGCAGATGTAGCCCAAAAAAAAAACAAAACAAGGAAATGAATATAAATTGTGTGCAATATAATTCTGGGTGTAAACAGTCTGAACAATAAAAGCACTATATTATCTGTTTACTGTGATCTTTCTTCCTTAAACGTTTTCCCACACAAAGCGAGACTGTTTTATAAGCCATGTACACAACGCATACAAATACAGTACTGGAGGGGGAAAAAAAAATAAAAAAAAAAAAAACTAGGCTCGACTGCCTTTTTCAATTGAAGACTGCCTCATAGACATTACGTCACTTTATTTAATTATTGGATTTGCAGAGCAGATCTGAATACCAGTTCAAGTGATTTAATGTAACCGGATTTGAAAACTTCAATAGGAATGAAGCTCATTTTTAAAATGATCAACAGTAAACAATTTTTGGTGAGTTGGAGACTAGCTAAGAAAAGGCAACATGACGCTCCCGGAATACAAAAAATAAAAAATTAAAATCCACAAATAAAATGCACCATTGTTTAAACTGCAGAGGATTATGCCGAATCATGCCGAATTGTACGCAAGAACAATTTTCTGGGATTGAGTTATGACTATGACCATATATCACTTATTCTTTATTATTTTTTTCTGTATGTCAGATTACATACAAATTCTATTCAAATATGATCAACATTGTTACTCTTCATCACTTTGGAGGTACGTTCGTGTGTTGAATGTAAAAAAAAAAAAAAAAACACACCTTTCTGCTCTAATGCTGTGAATGGCCAGTTCAGTGTTCATGAAACATGTTTAAAAGAATTGAAGAGTTATATTTTACATTATAAATGTTACTTTTTGCCATTACAGCACTAACAGTTAAACATTTCAGAACAAAACAAGACTTTATTAAAAGGTCTGAGGAGAAAGATGTTAATCCTTGTACATTTGTTGTCGTATGATTTAGCTGTCACCTGTCAATCGCTCTTCAGCTAACGGTACTACAACCTGTAGCTAGCTAGTTAGCCAGACCAGTGTTAGGACGGACAAGAAAAAAACAACCGCCAAAACAAAAAGGTGGTGCAGAGAAATTGAGGGATTAAAAAATAAAATAATAATCCCCTCACACGTAAGAAAATAGTTATTTGGCGGTCGTTCGAGTTTGGCTACCACCACACGGGAGTCCGTTGCCCGCACTAGCCGCGGTTAGCCTGGCCCTCAACAGCTAGATATCAACAAACACGAGAGACCTAGTGATGTAATGGTAAATTATGTTTGAAAATTTGCGATGCTTAAGGGGAAAATGCTTATTTAGCTACCATTAGTTTGCTTGCCAATGGCGGGAAGTGCCACCTATAATAGCCTCGTCATGTTAGCTGCCTGGGCCTACATTTCACAGTTCAAAATTAGCATCGTCCAATGACCAAATGTGTCCTATAGTTGTCAACCTGCTTACTGACAATGTTATTTTCTGGTTAAAATTGACCCGTTTCTGTCTTTCAGCTGTCTCTGCTACTAAATGAATATGAATGAATAAATAACTAAATACAGTAGTTTATTCATTTGTTTGTACATGCCCCATCCTATACACGTGGGATCATCAGCAATCACACCAATCAGTAATTTCATGCCAGAGTTTGTATTGGCCTGCACAAAATGAGAAAAAAAACTACAATATTGCATTATGACTTGTGATAAACAAACGTGTAGAGCTACAAGATATAATTTGTTACCACATTTTAACGTTCTCAATCTTAGTTCAGGTTGTCTTTATGATACGTTTAGTGTGCATGATGTCAAGAACTCTTGATGAGGAACATTTGATAAATTGTACAGCCTTATTGTTTATGTGTCTGGCTTAGTCAATCCTTTTGATTTGATGAATTGACTTCCTTGGGCTAAAAAAAAAAAAAAATGTCTTGTTTTAAATGATGAATGAACCTGAGCGAGCCGGAGAAAAACTGTTTAATAACTCAATAAATACCTCATAGGACCACACGCATTGCGTCCCTCCAAAGCGTCGTACACACCGGCCCACTTCCACATCCTCATGAGTTGTGTACAGCTCCCTGAGACAAGTACCAATGTGTGGTGTCATCCTGCGTAGAACCTCCCTGCTGAAGATCATGCCCGGTCCACCCATGCAGAAGTTCTCCCCAGGCTCAAGAGCTAGTCTGCCCAACTCCTCTGCCATGCCAAGGCCAGTCTGTCCAAGGTAAAGAGGCTTACTGCTGTTCAGAGAACGCAGAAACAACTCCAGCTTCTCACCTACAGAGGGTGAAGGTAAAGCGGAACGGTAACTTCATAAAGTTAAAAGAAAATAAGAAAACAACATACGTGTCAAGCAGAAAGGAGGATCTCTATCCCTTTAATGCCTGAACAGTTTTACTGTGTCACAGCAGACTTTTTAAGCTCCCACTGTGGTTTATTTGTATTCTGATGGATATTTGAGAACTACAGTCGTTCAGTCGAACAGGACAAACTGTTTAAAGGGGAGTGACAGAAACAACACAAAGAAGAGAGGGAAAAGGTCACTAAATAATACAGGAAAACACGACACTAGCTGTAAATAAGATGAGGAAAGTAAATCATTATATACCTCGTACATTGACGCAATAGAATCGAGTGTTGTATGGGGCAGTCGTGCTACAACCTGTGAGGGAAGGACAGGACAAGATAGGACTGGACAGGACAGAAGTGGAAGCATGCAGGAAGATGTCGTAGCTGTATGCTATACAACTGAATTGTGGCGGGAGTGGCGGCAGATTTAAAAAGGAGTAAGTTGATCCAACACATGACGAAGCTAAAGCGGCTAAGTAGCCAGCAGGCTAACTGGAAAGGCGGCGGGCTTGGTCCGTCCGCGAGGATTTATGGCATAGACGAACCAAAAAAAAAAAAAAAAAAAAAAAACAGGCCCGGTCGGGATTCACCTGCGGCCAAGGTGTGGCAAGGGATTCCTCATTAGAGTAAGCCAAACTTTAACTCAAAAGAAAAACTTTTCTGTAAGGAGCAGCAACAGCTCAAACGCATCATTCAAAACTTAAAACGTTCCAGCGTACTCTCTTACCGGTACAATATAGTTGTCAAATAATCAAAATTGGATTTTTCCATTTGTTGGACTATTTTTTTGTTGTTGTGATTTGTTCGTCATTATTATTATACCCCCTCCCCAAAATACATAGCAGAAACATAATTACCTCTTATATACACATCATCATCTGCTCGCATGAACCACTGGTATTTATCCAGGTAGTGATCATGGATGTACTTCAGCATCATAAACGACTTCTTCTGTGGCGGATAAGAATCGTCCACGCCTGGGAGTGAGATCACCGGGATCGGCGCAGGGAGGCGCACGTGGTCGGAGCCCGCGCTCGAGAAGAACTCCACCTTTCCGGGAATCGAACGCGCCCAGGTGTCGTGGGCGGCCGCGGCTCGGGAAGCCAGATACTTCTTGGCCGTCATCACGCCCACGTAGAGAAAGTGCTCGGGTCGCCTCAAGACGCGACTGCTCGCCTCGTTGCGGGCAACCCGAGTGGCCCGCTCGTCGACGGCCGCCGAGTCCGCGAGGTTCCCCGAGACTTTCCCGACTGCGGATTCGCTCTTGAACGAACATGAGGGGGATTCGTTACGTTTACCCTCCAGAACCTGGGGGAGAATCAACCAAGAACACGCAGTGAATCCGAGAATGAGACCGAACAGGACGATTGTCCACTGTCTCCTGAATTTGAGCGGCATGTCCACTGTTTTAAGAATTTAAACCTGCGGTGGACGGAGTGTTGCTGTATGAATGCTGTCGTTGTCTGGAGAGGTGCTGACGTGTAGGAATGGCCAACATCTCCACAAGGCAAACGTGGAAAAACACGCTTTCCCCTTCTGCTAGCATTGTTCCAGGGCTTGAAATGGCGTCACTTTCGTCTTGCGGTCAACTCCATCCTCAGTTCGCCTGTCCAAAGAGTCGTGCCGATTTGCCATATTATCCAAATCCAGGACAGTACCGCACTCCCACGACGTCAACTTAGTCGTTCTATGTTTCACTGCTACCAGCTACGACGGCGGCGTCGTTTGAGGGTGAACAAATAAGCAAAGAGAGCCAAAGGACTTTTTCCTTTTAAAACTCGAACGTTGTGTAGTCGATCATATTATGTCCTCACCGGAGCGGCATTAGTCCACGATTGAAGGAGGTAACTTGCCATCATTTTCTGTTGCGCTGTCAATAGCCAGCGCAAGACTTCCGGTAATACGGGGTTTACCATTTCAGAATAAAATGCTGTTCTTCCGGAACGCTGCTTCAAAGTTTAACGTCAATTTGTTGTGTATGTATAGGTAATATGATGAGCCAATTAAACATTTATTTCCAGTCATAATGGCCTTTTTGAGGGTACAATTATTTTAACAGCCCTGTGTAAAAGAATGAAGACAGACATAATGGTACCATATTGTAGTCCTGAATTTTTGCTGATGGGTATGAGGGAATTTTTAATATACTTGTTTAAACGGCTTTTTATATGTGGACATCAGAAAGAATAGATGCAATATTTGTAACAATGGAAAATGTGAAGACTGGTTTTGTGGAAGAATGGGCCAAAATCACACCAGAGCAATGCATGTGACTAGTTTCTCCATACAGGAGGAGTCTTGAATATAAAAATACAAAAAATATATATAATACAACATGTACTTCGCGCTTCAGTGCTATGCTTCAGTGGTATGGTTTCCTTAGGAAATACAGTTGTTGATTTGCTTTCCCCACCTGATTGGGAGATGTTGGTTGACCAGGTGAGGTCTGCTGAGATGTGGACTCTGAGAAACTTGAAGTTTTCCACCCTCTTCATGTATATAGAGGGCGGTGTGCTCAGTTCTCAGATTTCCTGAAGTAGATAATCATCTCCTTCGTCTTGACTGTATTCAGTTCCAGATTGTTGATTTCACACCATCGCCAGACCCCCCCCCCCCCACCCCCCTTTAGATTCTGCTGTTGAAGCATAGGCCCAGACTTTAGGTCCATCTCTAAAATGCTATTTTCCAACTTGTCTGGCTGATGCAATGTTTGGACAATCCACAAGCCAGAAATTGAAAAAAAAAAAAAAAACATAGTTTGAAAAAATAAATGAAACACACCAAATGGATTAATAATAATTGAATTAATGAAATGATCAATGTGAAATTTAATAGAATCAACATTTAAGAAGGGGGCAAATACTTTTTCGGGGCACTTAAACGTTTTTTTCATGAGTTTTACTAAACGAGTCCCACCAAAAGGTGGCAGAAGAGCCAAGAAGATGACCAACAAGGATGCTTTGTACTTGGAGACGGCTGACAATGCAAACTCGTATACAGAGAAACAATTTGGGAAGTGGTCATCTTGCAATGGTCGGATTCCATCAAACCAAGGTGGAATCATCGCTTGCGTTCAAGGCTGGCCTAAGGAGGAGGTATGTCGTTTTGTCCTCACACCGGCAACCATTTTCGATTTGAGAAGAGTGTACCAAAAAAACAAAACAAAAAACACAAAAAAAAGAACGAAAAATCCAAATCAATACATCGAAGTTGTTTTTAAATTGCGCATCAGTGCGTTTTGTTGGCAATTTCGGGCATATCAATGATGCCATTGTCCCAGAAGGGGAGAGTCTCTCAGTGGTTGGGCAACTTGTGACGTCACAACAACAGTGAACAAGTGTTTTGGTTTGCAGGAAAGATCCTCGGTCGACTCTTTCCCCATCCGAGGGAGTCTCGTTTTGCAACAAGGATTTGTTATTTGTTACGCCGCCAGACAGGACATGATTGAGAGTCTTCCATAGATAAGGTAATTATTATTATTATTTTTTAATCTTTGATGTGCCTTCAGACTCATTTGCAAATGCATTGTCACTACCATTTAAGGTAGTTGGGGATCTGTTTGTCTTTCTTTGCGCCAATTGTCAGAGAGTAACAAAAAAAAAAGAGAGCCCAAGGTGGGCTGCACAAATCTTCTTGTTATTGTGATGATGCATACTCTTCTAATTTTAACATGCTATGAGTTCTCTCTCTCTCTCTTTTTTTATTTTTTTTATTTTTTTTAAATTATTTAAAAAAAAAAAAAAAAATGTATTTCGTCCAAATTTGAATGTGTCGGCCCAAACTATTTGCGACGCGTTGTTTGGACTTTGGCGCTGCAAGAAATCTTTGGCTCAGGAGTTCATATTTATCGACCCAAAACAGTTTGCAGAATGATTGAAGCATTTTACAATGAACTGAATGTATATCTGGGAAAAGTTATTACGAGCACGGAATGTTATTTGTGTATGCAACCTTGGATAATTAACTTTCGGAGCACATGAGTAATTATAAAAGTACTGTATATTAATCGTCATGATTGACAGTGCAAATGGTGGTGGCCCACTGAAATACATGTCTTTTTATAACGGTAAAGACCAGCGCGCATAACGGGAAAGACATAAACATGTCTTTCCCGTTATTGATCAAATGATATGACAATGACCGGTCAAAATCTGGTGGCTACATTAGACAAATGATAAAATATGGAAAAGTGGAAATCTGATGAAATCTATTGATATCAAGGTGAATTTTAGTGCGCCTGTGAAATGAGGACGAAAGAAAACGGAATCATTCAAAGTTCCATTTTCATGAGAGTAGCCTCGGCGTACAAGTGAGACCCTTTATAAACTCCTTTTCATATTCACGTCATCTTTCGTAAGGGAAATGATCCGCCGCGACAAGGCCGTGTTTCGGGGGGAAACAACTCCCCGCTGAAAGTGAAAGCTGGTTTTGCGCGTCGAGGGACAACTGGCCCCGTGGTGGAGGGTGGAAGACAAAACACGGCACAGTCAATCAAACTGGACAGGACGAACACATGCGCGGACACACGGGGGTCTGGGGGGGGGGGCAGCTGTCGGTTGGGAGGTTTCAGTCATTCAGTCAGCGGTAGCAGATGCGTTTGAGTCAACGTTTGCATTGTATTTATTTGCTTTCTACGATACTTTTTCTGACTGCCGCTCGTTGTAATGGTGCAAAATTCCATATGGCCGAACTGTAGCCTACTTCGCGGCCAAACAAGCGGGAAAAAGGCGCTGGGCTCTTCCTGTTCAGTCGCTTAGCAACCGGCAACAAATGCGGCAAGCTTGAGCTTGTGCTGCGGTCCTCCGTGCAATCTACCCTGCAGCGAACGCCACACAAAACAAGTGCGGGGTGAAAGGCCCGTTACACAGTCAGCTCGTCAGCCTTGCTAAAAAACTAAAGCTAGGCCCGGCCTCAGCTGTTGTTTTGCCTGGCATGACCAATGAGCCTGAATGGGAGAGTAAAAGTATCAGTTGTCGCCTACTTTAATTCGACATTAACTTCATTTCGATGTCCTACTCCCACCAAAGACGGAAAACAACAATCGTCATTTTATGAAGGAATCGTGCGCATAGTGAGTAGTGTGTGATTGTGTACCTGATTTGTGATGGTGGTCCACATTAAATATGAGCAAGCACAAGTAAAGGTTTATATGCTGCTTTCAAGGCTTAAAAAAAATAGGTGTTTTTGGTTAAATGGGGGGCTGGCAACTGTTTTTATGAGTGGCCGATCGGCCACTAGTTTTGCGGCGATTCAAAATTTGAATTGCCAGCCAATTGAAATGCACATACGCTATCACTCACGCTGAAAATACGTTTTAAGCGAGCGAGAGAAATAATGGAACCTCTGACTGAAAACACAAAGCCTGTGGCCAAAAATGTTTTTTTATTATGTCATTGTTCGGTCCAACTCGGAGGGAGGCGCTGATGTTTTAAACGATGTCCCGCGGTGGAGTGAGCTGTTTAGCTAGCTGCTAAGCTCCTTAGCTCATTAGCTTGCGGGCTAGCGAACTTAATAAACATTTAGGGGTCCCTTTCCCTTAAGTATTTGTTGTGCGCTAACACCCTTGGCACATGGAGCAAGGCTCATTTCCGCCGCTTCTGGTGTTAAAAAGTAAAGGTTCTTTTAGTCCGTTACAATGACCTAATGTCGCTCGCGACTTGTATTTATCAATTATTGCTTATTTATCAACTACTTGGTGCGCAAGACTATGACTTCGACATCTTCTACTGCTACTCTTACGTCGAAGAAACATTTTTGCTCATCAGATCAGCCCGTGTCGTATTTGTTGCACTGGTCTTTTGTATTTTCGTGTTGAGGTGCTGCGGGTCGTGGGCCTGGTTGCGGTCCCAGCGGAACCGCGAAGCACACGTAACATCGGCGACAAGAGTTGATCCGCTAGTACGTCTTGGATTCATTAGGAAATGCAGCTACAATTATCTAATTAGTTTACGGATGTTGATGTTAAATGTGATGAAGCATCGGAGCGATGTTAGGGATTATGTCACAACACAAAATGAACTTCAAATTCAGAAATGGACAATAAAAACAGAAAAATATTGGACTTTATATTTTCCTTGAGGATGCATTTGGGATTAGCCTTTGAAGTTGGTAATAGTGAAAAAGGAAGTGAAACAGACAATGATTTGAGTCGATTCTTTTCCAGAATGAGAGTGCTTAAAGAGGAGGATGCTATTCATGTGGCACAGCTCGAAGCAGGCATCAGGTGCAGGTGCAGATGGGCCTGGCTCAAGTTGGAGGCCAGAACAAAAAAAAGCAAAGAAATTAGGCATATTTAATTTTAATCTTAAATTTGTACATCAACATGTACTTGAGCGGTTTTTCTGCGTGTTTATTTTGCCTTATTGTACTCTTCAGAGTATTCCAGATTGCTTAATTTTTGTTAAAATCCCCAAAATTATCTGAGGGGGCACGGGGAATCCCACCAGCCCCCCCTACAATGTTTTTTTTAATTTTTTTGTCACCTTTTTCATGCCGTTGGCGTCTGCATGTATGATACTTGGACTTCAGGGCGAATTCCATGGTTTCCCTCCAGTACAGGAATGGGTGGACACATACTCTGGTTGTGGTTTTCTCCGTAGAGCCACCTTCTTTATGGTTTCTGTGCAATGTGTCGTGCACACTCATAGCTGACTTTGGGTGAGTGTCAGTGTATATCCTGGACTGGTTGGCAGCCAATTGCAGGGTACATGACGCACAACCATTCACACCAGCATTGACACCTATGGACAATTTAAAGCCTTCAATTCACAGAAGAAGCATGTTTTTTTTTTTTAATATGGGAGGAAGCCAGAGTACCCAGATGATAATAATGATGAAGATGATGACTATCAATTATTATTGTTATATTTTCCTTTTGAAATTCCACTGGGGCAGAATGGTGTGTCTGGCCCCTCTCAGACCTCGTTCTGTGTAACTGCATTTCCAATAACTGTACATCCATCCATCCATTTTCTTCCGCTTATCCGAGGTTGAGTCGCGGGGGCAGTAGCTTTAGCAGGGATTGCCAGATTTCCCTCTCCAGCTCTTCCGTGGGGATTATGAGGCGTTACGAGGCCAACTGGGAGAATTAGTGCCCGGAACACCTCACCAGGGAGGCGTCCAAGATGCATCCGAATCAGATGCCCCAGCCACCTGATCTGGCGCCTCTCAGTGTGGAGGAGCAGGGGCTCTACTCTGAGCTCCTCCCGGTTGACCGAGCTTCTCACCCACTCTCGAAGGGAGAGCCCGGACACCCTGCGGAGGAAACTCATTTCGTCCGCTGGGATCTTTTCGATATCTGGGATCTTGTTCTTTCGGTCACGACCCCCAGCTCATGACCAGAGGTGAAGGTAGGAACGGAGATCGACCAGTTAATTGAGAGCTTCGCCTTTTGGCTTAGCTCCTTCTTTACCACAACGGACCGATACAAAGTCCAAAGTTCCATTGTTCCCTCACTTGTGACAAGACCACAAGATACTTGAACTCCTCCACTTAGGGCAGTATCTCATCCCCGACCTGGAGAGGGCACGCCACCCTTTTCCGACTGAGGACCATGGTCTCAGATTTGGAGATGCCGATTTTCATCCCAGCCGCTTCACACTCGGCTGCGAACCGCTCCAGTGAGAGTTGGAAATCACGGCTTTATGAAGCCAACAGAACCACATTGTCTGCAAAAAGTGGAGATGCAATACGGAGGCCACCAAACCGGACCCACTCTACGCCTCAGCTGCGCCTATAAATTCTGTCTATAAAAGTAATGAACAGAATCGGTGATAAAGGGCAGCCTTGGCGGAGTCCAACCCTCACCGGAAACGAATCAGACTTACTGCCAGCAATGAGGACCAAACTCTGACACTGGTCGTATAGGGACCGAACAGCCCGTATCAGGGATTTCGGTACCCCATACTCCCGAAGAACTCTCATGCACCTTCGAGGACCCTGCTTGTCCACTGTTCCACGGCCAGAACGAAAGCCACACTGCTCGTCCTGAATCTGAGATTCGACTTCCCGACTTACCTCTCCAGCACCCCTGAACAGACCTCACCAGGGAGTCTGAGGAGTGTGATCCCCCTGTAGTTGGAACACACCCTCCGGTCCCCTTTCTTAAAAAGGGGTACCAGCACCCCAGTCTGCCAATCCAGAGGCACTGTCCCCGATGTCCACGCGATGTTGCAGAGGCGTGTCAACCCTGACAGCCCCACAACATCCAGAGCCTTGAGACACTCCGGGCGAATCTCATCCACCCTCGGGGCCTTGCCACAGAGGAACTTTTTAACCACCTCAGTGACCTCAACGCCAGAGATAGGAGAGCCCGCCTCAGAGACCCCAGACTCTGCTTCCTCATGGGAAGGCACGGCGGTGGAATTGAAGAGGTCTTCGAAGTATTCTCCCCACTGACTCACAACGTCCCGAGTCGAGGTCAGCAGCGCCCCATCCCCACTATACCTAGTGTTGATGGTGCACTGCTTGCCCCTCTTGAGACGCCGGATGGTGGACCATAAATTTCTCGAAGCCGTCCGGAAGTCTTTCTCCATGGCCTCACCGAACTCCTCCCACGCCCGAGTTTTTGCTTCAGCGACCACCAAAGCTGCTTTCTGCTTGGCCAGCTGGTACCCATCAGCTGCCTCAAGAGTCCCACAGGCCAAAAATGCCCGATGGGACTCCTTCTTCAGCTTGACGGCATCCCTCACTGTTGGTGTCCCACCAATGGGACCTGCAACGGATCCACACTATTTGGAAGGACGTCAGGGCAGCTCTCACTCTTTCGGCCAAAAGAAACAAGCGGTTGGCGGATCTTCATCACTCCTATACCGGAATACAAGGTGGGTCAGATGGTGCGGCTTTCCTCCTGTGACCTCTCTCTCCAAACGGAAGCACATAAACTCACGCCACGCTTCATTGGGCCTTTTCCTATCTCAAGATCCATCCCACGTTTCATGTATCTCCGCTCAAGCCTGTCTCCACCAGTGCTCTTAGCCCTCTGGCCGTGCCCCCTCTACGCCCCCGAATCATCGACAACCATCCTGCCTTCACTTTTTCACGCATCCTTAATGTGCGGCCCTGGGGTCGGGGGTTTCAGTTCTTGGTGGACTGGGAGGGTTATGGTCCGGAGGAGCGTGCCTGGATATCCTGTAAGCTCATTTTGATTGACACTCTCATCAGCAATTTTTATGCGGCCCACCCTGGGAAGCCTGAAAGGATGCCAGGGGGCGTCCGTTGAGGGAGGCGGGGTAGTGTCATGATTTGTGCCCTGGAGTTCCTCTGCGAGGCGTGGGTGGCGCCTTGTGCCTCTTTTTTCCCCTCTCTCTCTCCAGCACTAATTACCTCCTCGCCCGAGTACCTGGTTCCAATAAGCCCTAATCACAGCCTGCACTTAAGCCTGCCTGTTACTGTGTTCCAGCGCCAGAGTATTCTCGCTCCTACACGGTACACCAGCTGACGCCTGGCCCATGAACGTAAGAATTGTTTCTCTGATACCTGTGCTCGAACTTACTCCCTGTTGTTCCTCCTGCTCTAGTGCCCTCCTGTGTCTCCTGTCACGACGCTCGCTCCAGCCACATAACCAAGTTCACACTCCAGTGTCCCGCAAAAAGCTCTAATCCCCCGCTCGCTCCACCCTCACGCCATGGAATTCTTGACCTCGGGCTTCTCCCTAATAAACCCCTTCCAACTGCTTCCTCAATCTCAGTCTGCTTTTGGGTCCAGTCCAATACCGTTTGGTACATACCGTGAAAATAGGTTTAATTTTATTGGGCTCATTGCACTTTGACTGCCTGTCGTATATACCATATTTCCTCGACCATAAGGCGCACCGTATTAAAAGGCGCAGTCTCAGTTACGGGGCCTATTTCTGTATTTAACACATACATAAGGCGCACCGTATTATTGGGCTCAGGCATGGTAAAACATACGCTAGCTTAAAACATACGGTAGCATGCATGCACGCTAAAGCATGCTAGCGTATGTTTTTTAAAAGGCAGCGGGAGAAAAACTGAGTTCAGTTGTACTTTATTTAAGTATTTAACTATGTACTCACGTTATTTTTTTTATCAGTCCTCATCCGCAAATCCATCAAAGTCCTCATCTCCTGTATCCGAAATGAACAGCTGGCCAAGTTCTCCATCAAATATGCCGGGTTCCCTCTCGTCATTGTCGGAGTCAGTCTCGTTGCCGGGGGGCTGTTCAGCAATGATGCCGGCTTTCGCGAAAGCTCGGACAACAGTCAAAGCAGATACCTTAGCCCAGGCATCCACAATCCATTCACATATGGTGGCGTAACTCGCCCGGCGTTGCCTCCTAGTCTTAGTAAAGCTGTGCTCGCCATCTGTCATCCATCGCTCCCACGCTGCTCGCAACTTCACTTTGAACGCCCGAGTTATTGCACTCAGTCGAATGGTGTCTGTAGAGACTCTTCTCCCGGCTGTTCTTTGGTCATTAATCCAATGCTGCACACCGTCCATTTTGGAGAAAATTTAAGACTTTTAAGTGCGCCTTATGGTCGTGAAAGTCCACATTATAAAGACACTTCCAGGAAAGTCTTATTGTTAATAATAATACTGATCTGACCTAATTAGAAAAAACATTAGCAGGGGATCACCACTCACATTTATTCCATTCATCCATCCATCCATCCATTGTCTTCCGCTTATCCAAGGTCGGGTTGAGGCAGCAGCCTCAGCAAGGAAGCCCAGACTTCCCTCTCCACACCCACTTCCTCTGGCTCTTCCGAGGGGATCCCGAAGCGTTCCCAGGTAAGCCAAGAGACGTAGTTTGTCCAGCATGTCCTGGATCGTCCCCGGGGACGTGCCCGGCCCTCCTCACCAGGGAGGCGTCCAGGAGGCATCCTAAACAGATGCCCGAGCCACCTCATATGGCTCCTCTCAATGCGGAGGAGCAGCGGCTCTACTCTGAGCCCTTCCCGGATGACCGTGCTTCTCACCCTATCTGTAAGGGAGAGCGGAGCAAACTAATTTCGGCCGCTTGTATCCGGGATCTTGTTCTTTCGGTCACGACACACAGCTCGTGACCATAGCTGAGGGTAGGAACGTAGATCGACCGTTAAATAGAGAGCTTTGCCTTTCGGCTTAGCTCCTTCTTTACCACAGCGGATCGATACAAAGTCCGCATCACTGCAGACACTGCACCGATCTGCCTGTCGATCTCCAGTTCCATTCTTCCCTCACTCGTGAACAAGATCCCAAGATACTTGAACTCCTCCACTTGGGGCAGGATCTCATCCCCGACCCGGAGAGGGCACTCCACCCTTAATCCGACTGAGGACCATGGTCTCAGATTTGGAGGGGCTGATTTTCATCCCAGCCGCTTCACACTCGGCTGCGATCCGCTCCAGTGAGAGTTGGAGATCACGGCTTGATGAAGCCAACAGAACCACTTCATCTGCAAAAAGCAGAGATGAAATTCTTAGGCCACCAAACCGGACCCCCTCTACGCCTCGGCTGTGCCGAGAAATTCTGTCCATAAAAGTTATGAACAGAATCGGTGACAAAGGGCAGCCTTGGCGGAGTCCAACCCTCACCGGAAACGAGTCCGACTTACTGCCGGCAATGCGGATCAAACTCTGAGACCGGTCGTACTGGGACCGAACAGCCCATATCAGGGGGTTCGGTACCCTATACTCCTGAAGCACCCCCCATAGGACTCCACGAGCAACACGGTCGAACGCCTTCTCCAAGTCCACAAAACACATGTAGACTGGTTGGGCGAACTCCCATGCACCCTCGAGGACCCTGCCAAGGGTGAAGAGCTGGTCCACTGTTCCACGGCCAGGACGAAAACCACACTGCTCCTCCGGAATCTGAGATTCGACTTCCCGACAGACCCTCCTCTCCAGCACCCCTGAATAGACCTTACCAGTGAGGCTGAGGAGTGTGATCCCCCTGTAGTTGGAACACACACTCCAGTCCTCCTTCTTAAAAAGGGGGACCACCACCCCAGTCTGCCAATCCAGAGGCACTGTCCCGATGTCCACGCAATGTTGCAGAGGCGTGTCAACCAGGACAGTCCCACAACATCCAGAGCCTTTCGGAACTATGGGGCGAAATCTCATCCACCCCAGTGGCCTTGCCACCGAGGAGCATTTTAACCACCTCGGTGACCTCAACCCCAGAGATAGGAGAACCCAGACTGTGCTTCCTGAAGGGAAGGCGTGTTGGTGGAATTGAGGAGGTCTTCGAAGTATTCTCCCCACCGATTCACAACGTCCCGAGTCGAGGTCAGCAGCGCCCCATCCCCACTATACACAGTGTTGATGGTGCACTTCTTCACCCTCCTGAGACGCCGGATGGTGGACCAGAATTTCCTCGAAGCCGCTCGGAAGTTGTTCTCCATGGCCTCACCGAACTCCTCCCATGCCGGGTTTTTGCCTCAGTGACCACCAAAGCCGCATTCCGCTTAGCCAGCCGGTACCCATCAGCTGCCTCAAGAGTCCCACAGGCCATAAAGGCCCGATAGGACTACTTCTTCAGCTTGACGGCGTCCCTCACCGCTGGTGTCCACCAACGGGTTTGGGGATTGCCGCCACGACAGGCACCGACTACCTTATGGCCACAGCTCCAGTCGGCCGCCTCGGCAATAGAGGACGTGAGTGACGTTCTGCCGGAGGTTGGAGTTGAAACTCCTTCTGACTGGGGATTCTGCCAGACGTTCCCAGCAGACCCTCACAATACGTTTGGGCCTGCCACGTCGGACCGGCAACTTCCCTCACCATTGGAGCCAACTTACCACCAAGTGGTGATCAGTTGACAACTTCGCCCCTCTCTTCACCCAGTATCCAAGACATGCGGCGGCAAGTCCAATGACACGACCACAAAGTCGATCATCGAACGGAGACCTAGGGTGTCCTGGTGCCAAGTGCACGTGTGGACACCCTTATGCTTGGACATGGTGTTCGTTATGGACAATCCGTGGTGAGCACAGAAGTCCAATAATATCTTCCTCCCAATCGCCCTTCCAGGTCTCACTGTCGTTGCCCACGTGAGCGTTGAAGTCCCCCAGCAGAGCGATGGAGTCCCCAGCGGGAGCGCTCTCCAGGAGCGGGTGGGTAATCTGAACTGCTGTTTGGTGCATAGGCACTAACTACAGTCAGGATCCGTCCCCCCACCCGAAGGCGGAGCTAGGCTACCCTCTCGTCCACCGGGGTAAACCCCCGACGTACAGGCGCCGAGCCCGGGGGCAATAAGTATACCCACACCTGCTCGGCGCCTCTCACCGTGGCCAACTCCAGATCGGAAAAGAGTCCAACCCCTCTCGAGAGAACTGGTACCAGAGCCCAAGCTGTGTGTGGAAGCGAGCCCGACTATATCTAGACGGAACTTCTCGACCTCACACACGCTCGGGCTCCTTCCCTGCCAGAGAGGTGACATTCCACGTTCCTAGAACCAGCTTCTGTAGCCAGGGATCGGATCGCCCAGGTCCCCGCCTTCGGCCTCTGCCCAGCTCACACTGCACCAAACCCCTATGTCCCCTAAGGGGGACCCACGTTACCCTTCTGGGCTGTGCCCGGCCGGGCCCCATGGGTGCGGGCCCAGCCACCAGGCACTTGCCTTCGAGCTCCACCTCCAGGCCTGGCTCCAGAGGGGGGCCCCGGTGACCTGTGTCTGGGCAAGGGAAACCTAGATCCATATATTTTGTTCTTCATAGGGGTTTTTGGAGCCATGCTTTGTCTGGTTCCTCACCTATGACCTGTTTGCCATGGGTGACACTACCAGGGTCGTGAAGCCTCAGACAACTTAACTCCTAGGATCATTGGGACACACAAAACCCTCCACCATGATAAGGTGACGGCTCAAGGAGAGGACATTTAATCCATATAAATCATCCATCCATCCATCCATCCATCCATCCATCCATCCATCCATTTTCTGAGCCGCTTCTCCTCACTAGGGTAGCGGGCGTGCTGGAGCCTATCCCAGCTAACATCGGGCAGGAGGCGGGGTATACCCTGAACTGGTCGCCAGCCAATCGCAGGGCACATACAAACAAACAACCATTCACACTCACATTCACACCTACGGGCAATTTAGAGTTGTCAATTAACTGAGGACGCATGTTTTTGGGTGTGGGAGGAAACCCGAGTGTCCGGAGAAAACCCACGCAGGCACGGGGAGAACATGCAAACTCCACACAGGCGGGGCCGGGGATTGAAGCCTGGTCCTCAGAACTGTGAGGCTGACGCTCTAACCAGTCGGCCACCGTGCCGCCGACTGCCATTATAATTGCATATTTTTTTGGGATAATGTGTTTCAAAACGTTGTGTTGGCAGATAGATAACGTGCAGTTCAGGTTTTGTATGGTGCCAGAGGTCTCAGTTCCTGCCCGTCCATTGCAAGGGAGAAAGAGAGGCGTCGGTATTATGATACTTGGAATGCTGTATCAATGTTGTACAGCTCTGCATAGTCTGCTCCTTTTTGGGTATCTGGAGGCCTTTCACACGCACAGCATTGCCCTTGTTTGTGCAGTAGTGCAGTTGTCTTAGCGTGGGGTGGGTGTTCGTTCCAACATCGGTGGCTACAGCTGTGCCAATCAGCCGAGTGAAACCAGAGATGAGTTCTGCTGCCCCCCCAAAAAACGTGTAATGGCACAGTGCAAGCAACCCATCATACTACTGTGTATTTCCTATGATGTCGTACAAATTGTTCATCACCACTTTGCAAACAACCATTCGCACTCACACGTTCACACCTACGGGCAATTTTGAGTCAACCAACCACGCATGTGTCTGGGATGTGGGAGGAAACCGAAGTGCCCGGAGAAACCCCATGCAGGCACGGGGAGAACATGCAAACTCCACACGGGCGGGGCCGGGATTTGAACCCAGGTCCCCAGAACTGTGAGGCAGATGTGCTAACCAGTCGTTCACTGTGCTGGCCTTTTCTATTACAAGCTTATTAAAAAAAATATAAGTACAGCTTTTAGGTCACCAACGAGAACTTGTGCACTAACTCCATCCTATCTAAGATTACTGGCAGAGCTGGTGCATTTCATTGTCTCCATTTTGGAGAGGATGGGAAACATTGAAATAATTCATCCTGAAAAAAAACCAAAATAAAATAAATATGACAATGTAATATGCAAAATTAATCCAACATACTCTATGTATATAACGTAATATTTGTTATATACAGCGTCTGAAATAAGTATTTAATCTCACCATTTTTCTCTAATATAGTTCCAAAGGTGCTATTGACATGAAAATTTCACCAGATGTTGGGAACAACCCAAGTAATCCATACATACAAAAAGTAGAACAAATAAGATGAGAAATTAAGTTGGGTGTAATAATGTGAAATGGCACAGGGAAAAAGTATTGAACACGCCAACTGGTATTTATTTAATACTGTTTACAAAAGCCTATGTTTGCAATGACAGCTTCAAGATGCCTCCTGTATGGAGAACCTAGTCTTCTTGTATGGAGAAACTTGTCAAGCAGTCTTCAAATATTGAAGGTTCCGTGGGCTTCTTCTATGGACCTTGAGTTTGAGTTCTTTCCATAGATTTTCGATTGGATTCAAGTCAGGTGATTGGCTGGGCCATTCTAGCAGCTTTATTGTTTTACTTTGAAACAATTTGAGAGTTTCCTTGGCAGTATGTTTTGGATCATTATCCTGCTGAAATGTCCTCCCTCGTTTCATTTTCATCATCCACGTAGATGGCAGCAGATTTTTGTCAAGAAGGTCACCTTACATTTGCCCATTCATCCTTCCTTCAATAATGTGAAGTTTACCAGTACCATTTGCTGAAAAGCAGCCCCACACCATCATGTTCCCACCTCCAAACTTCACTGTTGGTGTGGTGTTTTTAGGGTGATGTGCAGTGCCATTTCTCCTCCAAACGTGGTGTGCATTGTGGCATCCAAACAGTTCAATTTTGCTCTCATCTGACCAGACTATATTCTCCCAGTATTTAACTGGCTTATCTGAATGTTGATCAGCAAACTTGGAACGAGCTTTGACATGCTTTTTTTTTCAGCAATGGGGTCTTCCGTGGTGAGCGTGCATACAGGCCGTGGCGGCCATTACTCACTGTTTTCCTTGTGACAACAGTACCTGCTAATTCCAGATCTTTTTGAAGCGCTCCACAGGCGTTCCTTGGCTCTTGGACAACTCTTCTGATTATTCTTTGCACTCCTCTGTCAGCAATCTTGCGAGGAGCACCCGATCGAGACAAATTTATGGTGTTACGATTTGCTTTCCACTTACATATTATGTCCCCAACCGTGTTCACTGCAACGTTCAGAAGCTTAGATATGCGCCTGTAACCAATGCCATCGTTATGTTTTGCAACAATAACGTACCCATCATGAGATATGTCTTGACTCACCCCTTGGCAATGAGACCTTTTTGTCGGCCATTAATTAGGACTGAACCAGCTGATGTTCATTTGCACTGACAAAGGGGTAGATTGCTGTTTGATTATTGATCGATTTTAGGTGTTGTCTTGGCTTTCCGTGCCTTTTTGCACCTCCCCTTTTTTCATGTGTTCAATACTTTTTCCCTGTGTCATTTCACATTTTTACACACAACTTAATTTCTGATCTTATTTGTTTCTTTGTATGTATGGATTACTTGGGTTGTTCCCAACATCTGGCGAAATATGCAGGTCAATAGCACCTTTGGAAGTATATTTCGTGGGAAAAATGGCGATGTGTCAAATATTTCAGCCACTGTATACAGGACGAGTTTCTAACTTTATAGATTCAAGTTCCAAGACTTGATTTGTAACTAAGTCTAGTACTATTTCTTACAGACCGCAATCTTCTGTCTCATTTTGCAGTTCAATTTGTTCTATCGTATGCAGTTTCATTGCGCACTTGGATTGAGTTCTCATTTATGAAGTAAAACAGCTCACTTAGCAACTTCTATGTGAAAGCCATTCAACATCAGCGCCGTCACTACAAAAAAAAAAAGTGTGTAGAATATGAGAGACATGATCATGAATTCATAAATACTACCGAATGAACCTCAAGTAAAGAATGAACCACAAATTGTTTATCCACAAGAAAGAAAGGTGTTTTAATATACAGCACGTTACATGTACGTGTATTTCATTTCCATGAAACACTTCTTCCATCGCAAAGTTAACCTGTTCCTTTCTTTTTGTCAAGGTTGAGTCGTGAGTGAGATGGCCATGCCGCTGCTGTGCCACGGGTTAGTCTCGTTGGCTGTGGCCTTCTTTTTCCTGCCTTGCATCACTTCCTCCCTTAACCTGGAAGATCCAAATGTCTGCAGCCACTGGGAGAGGTTCGTCTGTCGACCGTTCCGTATTAGACTTGACACTGATCTGAACGGCTTGATCGGTATCGGCCAATAATTTGCATTTTATGGTGATGGGCTGATTGGCTCTGATGTCATTTGGTACAAATTTTGTGCAATGACGCGTCCGTCGATGATAAAAATCACCGTGAAACGATTGGCTGGCAACCAGTCCAAGGCAGCCCGCCTCCTGCCCGATGATAGATGGGATAGGCTCCAGCGCTCCCGCGACCCTTGTGAGGAGAAGCGGCTCAGAAAATGGATGGATGGATGGATGCTAACGGTTAGCTTTGATAGTCTCGGTTTTACAACCCTTCAAGCAACGGGTATTTGGACACAAATTGTGGGGAAAAAAAACATGTGGGCAGATAATACAACAGTACTCAGAGGCATATATTCTTTATCTTCTACAAAAAATCACTACTTTTTTTTTTTACAGCAACTTATTACCTTACAGTAGTAGTAGAACTGTATTCTTCATTTGTGTCTGCATCAGTGTTGCCACAGTTACCTTGTAAAAGTAACTTCGATACTTTACTGATTTTTTTTTAGCTTCAAAGTAACTTAGTTACTGATTACTTGAGGCAACTGTGTGTGTGTGTGTGTGTGTGTGTGTGCGTGCGTTTGTGCACATAAGCATGAGTGACAGACAGACACACAGACACGCACACAAATTGCTCCTCCCACAATAATTTTGATGCGAAGAGTGACAAATTGAACCAGTTCTTGGGGTGGGCGGGGTTAATGGGGGAAGCACTTACTACGTCAGCCGTGCAGCACGTTAAACCAGGTCCCAGTCCGCACTCCAGACGTAGTTGAACGTTCTCACTTTTCATTGTAAATATTTTTTAAGCTAAGTATCGTAAGTCCTTCAGTGAGTCCATGACCGATTTATGACCGCGCACTTCAGTGTGAATAATTAAACCCACAATGCATTGCATGTGGAACACACCAGTAAAATTGTCTTCTTCCTGTGTAAATAAAAACGTAACAACAAATACACTTTTTACTCAGGAAAACAAGTAGTAGTAGTAGTAGTGTTGCCTTAGTGTTGCCTTCCCAATGTATTTAACTTTTTGTCCAAAGACACCCGCCGCAAAGAAAACACGCAGGCTTCCATGCGCGCACACACAGTCACACAGTTTAATGAAGCCTGCCCTAACGGTGGGTAGGGGAGGGGTAGCGGTGTATTAAAGCTCAAAGAACCACAAAATTCCTTCCGATTAAACTCGGGTGGTAGAATGTCATGCATGAAAGCCCGACGCACACACATGGATTCTGACATGCATTTGATGTCTGATCTCTTGGGTCCTTCTCTTCCTGTGCTTTCAGATATTCGGTGACAGTGCAAGAATCCTACGCCCATCCTTTCGATCAGATTTATTACACCAGCTGCACAGACATCCTCAACTGGTTCAAGTGCACCAGACACAGGTGAGGACCACATCAGTGGCAACCATATTCTGAGACAGCCCTGGCTGTTTTCCCATTCGCTTTACATTTGAATTTCAAGTGACCAAAATGCAACGTTTATCGCCTCCAAAAAGGTGACACCGACACCGGGCAGCTCCGAAATGCAATTAAACAATAATGTATTGCAATACATTATTACACACACACACTATTAAAGGAGTGTGTGTGTGTGTGTGTGGTTAAATTGGATCAATTGTGTGATTAATCTGAGTAAACAAAAACCAAAACAAAAATGAAGTCACTGTCAACGACTTGTCGTTAATTGGTAACCTTATAATATGATTATATATTACAATATAATACGATAGTTGTGTTCTGCGAAGAAAGACGAGGATCTTTCCTCGATCTCATCGGACGACTTACTTGCAGGGTAAGCTACCGGACCGCGTATCGCAGAGGGGAGAAGACAATGTACCGAAGGAAGTCCCAGTGCTGTCCAGGCTTCTTTGAAAACGGCGAAATTTGCGTTCGTGAGTATCGTCACAAATTTACAACTGTATGAAAAAGATTTCCGTGTTCCGGGAAAACGTGCAGTAAAATCACCGCCACCCAAAAATGAAACAACGGACCCATGAAACGCAACTTTTTTTTTTTGCTTCATTTGACAATATTCAAACGTATTCAAATGTATAAAATGAGGTCAGCAGCAATTTAGCCTTTTTTTTTAAAAGCTTGCATTTAAGTCATAAGAGAAAATGGATTCGCATGGGTTACGGGTACCCAGGTAAGTCAAAAAAATGCGCCCCAAATTCAGTGGATCTGCAGTAGGGGTCCCTTCAACGAGTAAAGTTTCCCTGATTCATTCCACTAACATCCTCCTCTTTCCCTCTCCAGCTCATTGTACCGAGAGCTGCGTTCATGGCCGTTGCATGGCCCCCAACACCTGCCAGTGTGAGCCCGGATGGGGGGGGTCCAATTGCTCCAGCGGTAAGTCTTCCAGCTGTTGCTCTGTGTGAGGTGACAAGTCTTTTGTTTGAGAGCCTGTGAAGCTCTCGGGGAGAGAAAAAACAAAACAGATTGGATCTGCAGAACATCCAAGTTTGAACAAACTATACAGTATTCGGCCCGCCGCACACCAAGCAGTGTTGCCGAACCCGAACCTGAACTGCCGCGCAGTGTGCGGGGTTTTGCAGTTTGTTTTCATGAGTGGCCAACCGCCGTCAACCGAAATCTACGTTTCCGGATATGAGTGAGATTCAGCTTTATTGTCAGAAAAGGCAATAGTAAGACAGTCACCACGAGCTCACAGTGGTGAGCAACATAAACACAACACAATATTCACTCACAGTACATGCAACAAAACTAATATTTAACGAAGAATAATCAAATAAAGTAGGAGAATGAAACACACTATTCCTATCTAAAGGCACGCAACAAACAGCTGTACATTATGAAACACATGCAATAAAGGGGGAACTATTTACCTGACATACAATTCCAATGAAGTTGGGACGTTGTGTTAAACATAAATAAAAACAGAATACAATGATTTGCAAATCATGTTCGACCTGTATTGAATTGAATACACTTCAAAGACAAGATATTTAATGTTCAAACTGATCGACTTTGTTTTTAGCAAATAATCATGAACTTAGAATTTTATGGCTGCAACACGTTCCAAAAAAGCTTCAGCTGTTCAACAGTCCGGGGTCTCCGTTGTCATATTTTACGCTTCATAATGAGCTACACATTTTCAATGGGAGACAGGTCTGGACTGCAGGCAGGCCAGTCTAGTACCCGCACTCTTTTACTATGAAGCCACACTGTTGTAACACGTGCATACACGCGTATACTGTATTTCCAATTTCATATGAATGCAGCCCTATGGGGGGCACAAGCCAGTGGAAACTGTAGGCCGGTCCCAAGCCCGAATAAATGCAGTGGGTTGGGTCAGGAAGGGCATCCGGCTTCAAACTTTGCCAAACAAATATGAGCGTTCATCTAAAGAATTCCAGACCAGATCGGTCGTGGCCCGGGTTAACAATGACCGCCACCGGCGCCGTCAACCTGCAGGGCGCCGGTGGAAATTCAGCTACTGTGGGTCGAAGACCTTGGGGAGGTGGAAAGCGGGTTCTGAGACAGAAAGAGAAGAGGAAAGAAGTGATGGGTTAGTACGGCATCCAGGAAAGGAACTTGGAGGGACAGATGGTGGTAGACTCTTCAAAAAGGATGCAAATGGCTGTAGTGAACACTTTTTTCCAGAAGAGGCACGAACATAGGGTGACCTACGAGAGCGGAGGTACAAGCACGCAGGTGGATTACATCTTGAGCAGACGATGTCATCTGAAGGAGGTTACCGACTGTAAGGTAGTGGTAGGGGAGAGTGTGGCTAGACAGCATAGGATGGCGGTGTGTAAGATGACTCTGGTGGTGGGGAGGAAGATTAGGAAGACAAAGGCGGAGCAGAGAACCATGTGGTGGAAGCTGAGAAAGGAAGAGTGCTGTGCGGCTTTTCGGGAAGAGGTGAGACAGGCTCTCGGTGGACAGGAGGAGCTTCCAGAAAATTGGACCACTACAGCCAAGGTGATCAGAGAAACAGGCAGGAGAGTACTTGGTGTATCTGGCAGGAAAGGAGAGAAGGAGACTTGGTGGTGGAACCTCACAGTACAGGAAATCATACAAGGAAAAAGGTTAGCTAAGAGGAAGTGGGACACTGAGAGGACCGAGGAGAGGCGAAAGGAATACATTGAGATGCGACGTAAGGCAAAGGCTAAACAAGAGGCATATGATGATGGTGTATGCTAGGTTGAACACTAAAGAAAGAGAAAAAGATCTATACAGGTTGGCCAGACAGAGGGATAGAGATGGGAAGGATGTGCAGCAGGTTAGGGTGATTAAGGACAGAGATGGAAATATGTTGACTGGTGCCAGTCGTGCGCTGCATAGATGGAAAGAATACTTCGAGGAGTTGATGAATGAGGAAAATCTCTGTTGTAGAAATGAAAGAGTACATTCAATGATTGGAACCAGCACTCTAATATAGCCTTATGCTTTCCTTTTCTCTACTCTTAACTCTCATCAGTTTCCTCTCTTTGTATAATATAGCACTTGGCTTGATTTGCAAATGTGCAGTGTACGTATGTCATGCGAATAATATCATGCGGACGCTCCTTTATGAAAGTTATTAATGATAACCACCTCCTTGCACGAAATAGACTTAAAAAAAAAAAAAAAAAAAAAGCCAGATAATTATAGTTGATGCTGCGGTCTTATTTCTTTGAATGTGAATTCATTTCCGTGACATCCGGTGTGTATTTATAAAGTCATATAATGCTATAATTTCATCAGCACATTATGCCAGTTGGAGATATGTAGTTTGCTGCAAACTTCCGCTTAATGGGACGTTATTTGTGTATCGCCATACGAGCTTGTGATCCATATATGCTGATATATGCAGAGCCCGCAGGGTGTGCCCCCCCCCCCGCTGTCTTCAGTTTCAGTCCGTAATAAAGGAGCTTATTGTTGAGTCTGGTCCTTGGGGCTTCTCAGCCTGTCTGAATACCGTCACAGACACGATGTTGATAAGTAAAAATTGAGCAACATCAAACTATTTCTGACCCTCGGCATATTCTAAAAATAATGTAATCATTTGATAATGCCTGTGTGGGTTCACTAGTATGCCATAAAACAAGCAAGTAACAATGTTCCATAAAATAAAATCAAGACGTGCGACTGAGACGACGAAGAGAGAGAAAAAAACAACCTCTGAACATCAACTTGCATTTGTACGGGCAATGGCAGCAAGTTTAGCAGATAACTTAGCTTTTCAATTTTGCCCCAAAAGAATGCCTCGACTGTCAGTTCAGTCATAGTATTGTCTCGGTGTGGAGAAACCAGTTTTTGGAGAGAGTGCTTCTCTAAAGTCACAGTAGTAACATGTACCGACAATCGACAGAAATCCAACAAGAGCGGGTCAGCCACTGATGGAACGCTGACTGTCCCGCTGTCAAGGTGTCCTTGGGCAAGACACTGAACCCTAAATTGCCCCCCCCCCCCCCCCCCCCCCAGGTTGGCGATGAAAATGAGAAGCTGTTTTTCAATTACCTTACCTGTTTAATAAAGGAAACGACAAGCTCTCCGTCTGCCAACGCTTCGGATGGCGACGGAAAGATGGAAAAATGTTTACGCTTGATGCTAAGACTTGTGATATTCAATGCTTAGCATATTGTAAAAAAAACAAAAACAAAAAAAAAACAAAACCAGAACAGATGGTTATTTCAATTGGAGTTGCTAACAGCTGGCATTATTCACTAACAGTTTGCTGACTGACGGGAGCATAGTGAGTTGGCCAGCATGCGAGCAACATCCCTCTCACGCACTATGACAAATAGAGTCAGGTGTTGCCGCGAGTTAGCACTGCAACAGACAAAACCGCATCGGCTCAAGTTATGAAGCACGATTGCTCAATGATTATAACTCATTTTGGAATGCAGGTACTACAAATCTGTATAATTGAAGCATCATCATTAGTATTTTTATTTTATTTACATTTTTTTAACATGGCTATCTTGAGTCGACGTTGTCACGCGACTGGATGAAGTTTCATTCCAACAAGATTTTGAGTACACATCCCCCCAAAAACCACAATCATATGACGTATGTTAAAAAGCGGTTTGTAATCTGCATATGGCCCTTTAAAAAAAAAAAAAAAAAATCCTATTAGAGTGTAATAGTCATCTTATTGATATGATTTGAAGAGGTAACTGATTGCGGGAAGTCATTTGGATTTATTGAGAGAATTTCAGGGACGTACTGTATTTGAACTCCAGATCACACATTCCCACACAGTTTGGGAAAACAGTAGAACACTAAACATGCCCGCCCCCCCCTCTAACTTCGAATCCTCTGTATCAGTGAGAAAACTCTTTCAATGTCCCACGCTTGGTAGACTGGGTAATCACCAAATAGATGAAAAGAAAATAGTTCACTTAGCCAAGCCGTCCCCCCAACCCCCCGTCACCCTTCCTGCTTCTGTGGACTGTCTGTCGCTGAGGAAAACTTAACAACAGACAAACTTGAGTTTCTAAAAATCTGACATCAGTCGAACGTGTGTCATGTTTCAGCCGTAATAATTCCATCAACGATGTGATGGCGTTTTGACCGTCATTTGTCATCAGCGGCATTTTTTTTACGACTCGACAAACGACAAACGACAACAAACTGTTGTCAAGGACTAGTGCTATATAATTGAAAACAGGTTTTGAATACCGTTACAAAAAAGGTGAATAACCTAAAGATTTTTAGTCAGCAAAAAAAAAAATGTCCTCTAAAAATCATGACTATTAGAGTTTAACAGCAAACATGTTGATACCATTTGAGATGCTGATCATTTGAATTGATTTTGTTTTGTTTTTGTTGTATGTCCTTGGTTTATTTCCATGTATATTGTTGGAAAAGCGCAATAGTATTCAGTCACAGTGTATTCCTTTTGCGATCAGGTCTTTAATTTTCTCGAGAGACAATAGGATCTGAGGTATTGACTTTATTTTTCAGGTCAGCAGGCCCCAACAATATGTCTGAGGATCGTTTTAGGGAGCAAAACAGGAAATGGGGCTAGCTGGGTTCAAAGGGGAGCACGAATAATAGCAGAAAATTCTGTGGCAGGAAATGTCTTGGGGCAGTGGAGCTTGTGACTGAGGACACATGACAACAAGATGCTCTGAAGTACGCTTTGGAGAACTTAGATAGAACATCCATACTGTAAATCTGGAAGAAAGTCTTTTTTTTTTGAAGAGATTCATCATCTTGTTCTTTTAATACATTTAAAATTGCCAAGATATTAACCCGCCTCCCCCCCCCCTGCCAAAATGCAATTAAAGTCAATTAGAAAAATATCTCAAAATGATATTGAGTCATACTCAATGTGTAAATAGTCAATTTCATATCATTTAATCAATAATGGCAAAGACAATTGTTATATATATATATATATATATATATATATATATATATATATATATATAAAATTTTGCTTTTTTTTTTTTTTTTTTTATGCCGCCTCGTTTTAATGTGGGTGAATGTCTCCCATGCTGAAGCAGCCATGCTTAAAGTCCTATTTTCCAAAGGTGATTGGTGATTTAAAGGTAAAGACATTTTGGCATTCAAATTTTGAAAAATATGACTTTAGAATATTTTTTATTCGAAACAATTATGAACTTTGGAGGAAAATGTATTGATTTTCAAAAGGGAATTCAGTGGGCCATGTCTTTACCGTTATCGATCAAATTATATGAAAATGACCCATATATAGTGGTTATGAAAAACACTTACATTCCAAAATGCCACTGCCACCTAGTGGTTATGAAAAAGCCTGCACTTCCGTTCCAATATGACAGGGGTACGTATGACTGCATGATATATGTACAGTTGTGCTCATAAATTTGCATACCCCAGCAGAATTTGTGAAATATTGTTTTTTTTTTAAATATGACTGATGACTGCACAACAACCATCATTCATTTCTTTATGGTTATGTTTTGTTTAATGATAATGCTTTCCCGAAATGCTTTGACCCTTTAATTTGAATCCCATTAAAATACAATTAAATGTGTTTCGCCTGGTCCTTCATGTGTTCTTTAAAGAATTGTACCCATCTTACAAATTCTGCCTGGGTCATCAAACATATGAGCACAACTCTTGTGTTTTCTAAATTACTAAATAAAAGTAGTGCTGTGAATTTCAGAACAAGAGCAAGTAAATTAAAAAAAGGATTCAGTGTTCAAATAAAGTGCTTAACTTCAGAATAATTCTTTGGACAAAACTAACAAAATACAGATAACACTTCATGTTTTGATCATATGGGTAGACGCAAAATCATGCATTGTAAAAATGCATTATACATCGGTAGAAGGGTTTTCCAGAATTTTGAGTTTAACTTGGGGGGTGCGTATTATACATGGGTGCGGATTATACACGAGAAATTACGGTACTCTTTGACTTTACTTGGTGATTACAACACCTTTGATGACTGGGATTCTGATGAGGGATTGAGGCCAAAATGAAGAGACAGAAGCCGCACAAACAGTTCACTCCGTAAGATTTCAATCAACTTGCAGTTGAGAAGGATGAAATCAATGCAAACAAAACAGCAAAATAGGTCAGCAAAACTGAGAAATACGAACTGCTCACGTTACCGTTGATGTTTTGATTGATACCCTGCAACAATTTTATGCCGCCGTCCAGTCAAAGAAGCCTGATTTGTGTCCTGTTTTAAACTTAAAACCATGGAGTCACCGTCGAATGACTGTGCACTGGTGAAATAGTTTTATTGTGTAGTCAGTAGAACTCCAGAGAAGAACACACATTCCAACTACAGTTCAGGAAAGCGGTAGAACACTGCAAATGTTTTGTTCCCTTCCCTGTGAATCCTCTGTAGCAGTGAGAAAACTGTTTACGATAGATCTGCCATGCCTTGTAGACTGCGTAATCACTAAATAGATGGGGTGGGGGTGGGGGGGCGGGGGGACTTGCACTCCCATTCTCTACTTAGCCCACCCCCATTCCACTACTTTTGTAGACTGTCCCTCGCTGAGGAAAAAAACAAACAAACAGCGAAGCTTGAGTTCCTAAAACTTGACATCAGCAGTATGCAACATTTTCCCATGATAATTTTGACAACTATGTAGAGGCAGTGTGTTATTTGTTATTATTATTATTATTATATATATTTTTTGACGTAAACAGGGGAATAAGAGCAAGCTGTTGTCAAGCGAGTGGCTAAGCAGCCTAAAGCGTCCAGAGTTTGGCCTTTCTTTCATCCAGGTCAGGTTTCATAAGGGTTCCAGAGTTGGTCGACTTGAATGCAGAAGGGTTTTATGTGTGCATCTTAGTATCTCTAATCCCCTTTGTCTGTCGTTGAATCCTCACCACACAGGACTAGACTGCCTGAGGCAAAGGAAGTATGTATTTTTTGTATTTTTTTTTTATATCAGGTCAGTCTGAAGCAGGCTAATGCAGGCAGAATAAAAGGAGCCTGTTAATCGCTTTAACAACGTCCGAATGGTGAACTGGTTGAGCAAATGGTTAATTAGCATGCTGGGCATATTACGCTCTCAAACTGAGTGGAAAAAGAGGATCTGATTTTCTTAAAGATCCACGGTTATTTATTGAAAAACCAATTTGAAGGATATTTTTTTCATTTGTGTGAAGTTTTGACAGTTAAGATTTTTTTCCCCAAATTCAGTTTCATAATATAAATAATAAAGTATAGAAATTTGTGCTCAGTGGATTATTTTTTGCCAATACATTGAGACATTGGAGAGTCTGTTTATTTAAAAATAAATAAAAGTAGTTTCCGATTATCAAACAAATTTTAATATCTCACACAACCCAAGTATGCAAAGTGCAGTTTCAGTATGAAAATTATATTCATGGACCACGATGAAAAAGTAATTGCCTCCCTTGTTAAATCAAAAATGATTTAACTGTGATTAACCACAGTTTTTGGACAGTTGCAGGAACTGGGCGACAAGCCTGCATAGAGGGTAAGATGTCCATAAAAGTTATGAACAGAATCGGTGTCAAAGGGCAGCCTTGGCGGAGTCCAACCCTGACCGGAAACGAGTCCGACTTACTGCCGGATATGCGGAACAAACTCGGACTCCCGTCGTACCCCATACTCCCGAAGCACCCCCCACAGGACTCCCCGAGGGACACTGTCGAATGCCTTCAGCAAGTCCACAAAACACATTTAGACTGGTTGGGCGAACTCCAAGGGACCCTCGAGGACCCTGCCGAGGGTGTAGAGCTGGTCCACTGTTCCACGGCCAGGACGAAAACCACACTGCTCCTCCGGAATCTGAGATTTGACTTCCCGACGGACCCTCCTCTACAGCACCCATGAATAGACCTTACCAGGGAGGCTAAGGAGTATGATCCACCTGTAGTTGGAACACACCCTCCGGGGACCACCACCCCAGTCTGCCAATCCAGAGGCACTGTCCCTGATGTCCACGCGATGCTGCAGAGGCTTGTCAACCAGGACATGAAGGAAGGAAGGAGCTGGAAGAGCCGGTGACCGGGATGTGGAGGGTCTGAGAGGATTTTGCACGCTCTTGTCTTAGTTCTGGCAGCATGCAAGTCCTAATGGCTGGGTAGGGGGGTACCGACAATCCTTTCAGCAGTTTGGATTGTCTGTTGCAGTTGGAGTTTGTCCTTTTTTGTAGCAGCACCAAACCAGACAGTGATGGAAGAACACAGGACTGACTCGATGACCGCTGTGCAGAACTGCCTCAGCAGCTCCTGTGGCAGGCCGTGCTTTCTCAGAAGCCGCAGGAAGTACATCCTCTGCTGGGCCTTTTTGAGGACGGAGTTGATGTTGGTCGCCCAATTCAGGTCCTGAGAGACTGTAATTCCCAGGAACTTGAAGGTCTCGACGGTTGACACAAGGCAGCTGGACAACGTGAGGGGCAGCTGTGGCAAAGGATGCCTCCTGAAGTCCACGATCATCTCTACAGTCTTGAGCGTGTTCAGCTCCAGGTTGTGTCGGCCGCACCACAGCTCCAGCCGCCCCACTTCCTGTCGATATGCAGACTCGTCATGAGGCCGATGACAGTGGTGTCATCTGCAAACTTGAGGAGTTTGACAGCCGGGTGCGCTGAGGTGCAGTCGTTCGTGTAGAGAGAGAAGAGCAGCGGAGAGAGGACACCCGCCCCAGTGCTGATGCTGCATGTGGATGAGGTGGTCTCTCCCAACCTCACCTGCTGTGTCCTGCCCGTCAGGAAGCTGTAAATCCACTGGCAGATGGCAGGTGAGACGCTGAGCTGGAGAAACTTGGATGAAAGGAGTTCAGGGATGATGGTGTTGAACGCTGAGCTGAAGTCCACGAACAGGATCCTCGCGTAGGTCCCTGCACTGTCGAGGTGTTCTAGGATGAAGTGCAGTCCCATGTTGACTGCATCATCCACAGACCTGTTCGCTTGGTAGGCAAACTGCAGGGGGTCCAGCAGGGGACCTGTGACGCTCTTGAGGTGGCCCAGCACGAGACGTTCAAAGGACTTCATGACCACAGATGTCAAGGCGACAGGCCTGGAGTCATTTAGACCCGAGATTGCAGGTTTCTTGGGGACTGGAATGATGGTGGAGCGTTTGAAACAGGATGGTACTTCGCACAGTTCCAGAGATCTATTGAAGATCTGAGTGAAGACTGGCGCGAGCTGGTCCGCGCAGACTTTGAGGCAGGAGGGCGACACATGGTCTGGGCCTGCCGCTCTGTTAATCTTTTGTTGTTTGAAGATGCGTCTCACATCCTGTTCGTGGATGGTAAACGCGGAAGTCAGAGGTGTGATTGGGGTCGGGGGTGCGGCCGGATGGGTGTGGGGTGTGAAAGTGTCCTTTTCAAATCTGCAGTGGAAGGTATTCAAGTCGTTGGCAAGTGTGCTATTGTTCTCAGCTTGGGGGGATCGTCGCTTGTAATTAGTCAGCGATTGGAATGCATGCCAGACTGATTTAGAGTCGTTAGCGCTAAACTGTTTTTCCAACTTTGCTGCATAGTTCCTCTTTGCAATGTTAATTTCTAAAGTAATTTTCCCGACACTTATTGCTGCAAGTCAATTGTCTCAGCTGACAGAATTTACTAATTCGATCCTGTGTACACCATGACTGAGATTGACGAGCTGCAGCGGAAATGTCACAAAATGCAAAAGCATTGTACATCAACTTCTTGATATGAAAGATCAGATCAACTCTCTAAGTATATGTAGATGATGACGTTATTGATCATGTTTTTTTTTTTAATGCAGCTTCTGTCCATGTAATGAAATGCGTAGGGTGCCGTTGCTGAATATTTACTAACTGTATTGTTTTCATTTGGGGCAGAAATGGGCTGGTATGTCACATTCTCACAAATTTGGACCTCAAACTGGAATAAATACTTCATAGATTTAAGTACACAGCAGCTGATAAAGTGCACATTTAAAATATAACAAAGTTTTGACATCTTGGGTTGAGTTCTCCTTTATTGTGAAACTACCAGGTGAAATATGAATAAACTTTCATTTTCGGTGCCTCACGTTCCCCTGAACTTAATATAGATCAACGCCATGGAATTATAATGGACGTTAGTAACTGCAAACCTTTACGACTCTTGTTCAATTGTTTGTAAAATGTAAAATAAAAGTCATTTACAGTGAACCCGTGGTACAACACACTTGCACGTTTATTACATTACTGATGCAACCTGTTATGAAGAGGCCAAATGCGCACTAGAAGGTAAAAAGCTGTGCTTGGATTAAGGTTTAAGTCCAAGGGCCAGAGGTAAATTAGGGTTCACAGATTTTTGAAATTGATAGAAAAGTAAGTGTTAGCCCTCTCGGTCAGGGTGAACCTTTTCAATGATGCTGTTAGTCTTTAATGTGAAAACCCGCAGATAAGACCCTGCAAAGAATGAAATTAATGGAATGTGGTTCCGGGGCAGACTGTGATTAAAAAAATAAAAGCCTAGACTTAGTCTCTCAAGATAATACACTGTTCCAAATGATTTAGTTCTATTACGTTCCATTAAAGCTGTACCCTGTTGAGTTTCAACACCAGAGGCTAGATTTTCATATCTCTCCCAAACTGTGAAGTGCCTCCATTAACTAGTTCATTCGACAACAAGCGGTCTTTGTGAGGGAACCTTGAAATAAATGGTTACATTCATTCATTCATTTTATTTGTCAAGTAGTGCCTTCCAGTACTCATGTCTCTAGGAAGTAGGACATAAGTGGATGGTCTTTGGGTTTGGAGAGAACATAAAATTGCACAATCTCACCATTAAAAAGGAAAACAAATAACGTGTGTAACCTTGCAGTGGGGGTAAGTGTCATGCATAAATTACAAGCGTACATATTGGGTGTCTAATGGGTCTTGCAGAAACTATAAAAAGCCTCTTTTCAGTAGTGTGCAAATTAGTCATGGTCAATTTTGCCCGTCAGCTCAGTATGTTAGATAAGATTTTATGAATCCAATAGCGGGAAATTCAGTGGTTAGAGCAGCAAAAGACAATACAATAAAAAAAGAACCATATCAAATGAAGACAAAATATGTTTGAAACTTAGAGCTACTTCTTGGCTACTGATTAATGCCAAGGGCTACCAGTTTGATACATACTTCTGAAATTGTAAATTTGCTAACATTTTCTTCAATTATGTGATTCATAATAATGAATTATATTCACCTATGTGAAGACACTGATCATGTTAATATTTTCTCACAATGATTATTAACAATTATTTTACAAGGCAGGAAATACAGTCCCCTCCAAAGGTGTTGGAACGGCAAGGTCAATTCCTTTGTTTTGGTTCTTTACTGAAGACATTTGGGTTTCAGATCAAAAGATGAATATGGGACATACGTTCAGAATTCCAGCTTTCAAAAAGTATCGTGACAGACATTATTAAATTAACTTAAAGTGAATAACATTTAATAGTTAATATTTTTATTTCAATAACTGCATCAAGCCTGCGACCCAATTGACTTCACCAGACTGTTGCATTCTTCATTTGAAATGTTTTTCCAGGCCTTTACTGCAACCTCTTTCAGTTCTTGTTTGTTTCTGGGTGTTTCTCCCTTCAGTCTCCTCAGGAGGTAAAATGCATGCTCTATTGGGTTAAGGTTCGGTGATTGACTGGGCCAGTGTAAGAGCTTCCACTTTTCCCCCCTGATGAAATCCTTTGTTGTGTTGGCAGTGTGTTTTGAGTCATTGTCTTGTTGTATGATGACGCTTCTCCCGATTAGTTTGGATGCATTTTTCTGTAAATTGCCAGACAAATTGGTTTTGTCGACTTCAGAATTCATTCTGCTGCTATCATCATGAGCTACATCAATAAAGACTAGTGAGCCCATTCCAGAAGCAGCTATGCAAGCCCTACCCATGACATGTCCTCCATCATGCTTCACTGATGAGCTTGTGTGTTTTGGATCATAAGCAGATCCTTTCTTTCCCCATACTTTGGCCTTTCCATCGCTTCGGTCGAGGTTAATCTTGGTCTCATCGGTCCATAAAACGTTTGTGGCTCATCTCTGTACTTCTTTGCAAAATCCAATCTGGCCTTCTGTTTCTTTTTGCTGATGAGTGGTTTTCATCTTGTGGTATGGCCTGTATATTTCTTCTCTCGAAGTATTCTTTGAACAGTGGATTGTGATACCGTCACCCTCTGCCCTGTGAAGGTTGGCAGTGATGTGACTGACTGTTGTCTTTGGGTGTTTCTTCACAGCTCTCACAATGTTTCTGTCATCAACCGCTGTTGATATCCTTGGCCGACCTGTTCAATCTCTGTTGCTCAGTACACCAGTAGTTTCTTTCTTTTTCAGGACATTCCAAATTGTTGTATTGGGTATGCTCAATGTTTGTGCAATACCTCTGATCGATTTTCCCTTTTCTCTCCACTTCAAAATGGTTTGCTATTCGCCGATAGACAACTCTCCGGTCTGCATGTTTGATTAACAGCAAATACAGTTTTCACAGGTGAAACCCAACGCCAAGAACAAGCACTATCTAGCAAGCAATCTAAAAGTCGACACCTGAGCAACTAGAAACACCCATCAGTCTCATGCTCCAATACTTTTGCTCACTTGAAAAGTGGGTGGGTTCAAACAAAAGATGCTCTGTCCTGAGTTGTTGAACACATCTAGATGTAAATACCATGAAATAGAAACTGGAATTCTGAACTTTTGTCTCATATTCATCTTTTGGTCAGAAACCCAAATTGTCTTCAGTATCAAACAAAAACAAAGGAAACACTGTATTTCTATAAATCTCGGCAAGTGTTTACAATTTGAAATGAGCACTTGTACAACATTCAAAGGAAATCACAATGTCCCATCACTGGTGAGCTTTTCTTAGAACAGGCCCACGGGCTACTCATGTGCTACTTGGGGGCTACAAGCTGCCTACAGGCATCACATTGGTGACCCCTTCTCCAGAGCATTAAGTTGAAGTTGACCCTTCTCGAGAGTATTAAATTGAAGCTACAATATTATGGTGCACAAATATATATTGCACCCTGTGTTTTATGACACAGAAAACACTGTGTGAATATGTATACAGTGGGAGGACAAAGTATGTGAATTTCTGAATACATTGGTCATAAAATGTAGTCTGATCTTCATATAAATCACAAGAATTAACAGTATGCTTACACTAATACCACGCAAACAATAGTTTTTTTTTTTCATATTTTTATAGAGCATAACATGCAAACATTCATAGGACGGAGGAAAAAATGAAGTGAACCCTTGGATTTAATAACTGGTAAACCCTCCTTTGGCAGCAATAACCTCAACCAAACCTTTCTTGAAGTTGCAGATCAGACTTGCACAATGATCACGATGAATTTTGGACCATTCCGCTTTACAAAACTTGCAGTTCAGCAAGATTTCTGGAATGTCTGATGTGAATAGCTGTGTTCTCTCCACAGCATCTCAATCGGGTTGAGGTCAGGAGTTTGACTTGGCCACTCCAGAGCACTTATTTTCTTCTTTTGTAGTCATTCTGTTGTTGATTTGCTTCTGTGTTTTGGATCATTGTCCTGTTGCAACAGCCATCCTCTTTTGAGCTTCAACTGTTGAACAGACGTCCTCAAGATCTTCTGCAAAATATCTTGATAAACTTGTGAATTCATTTTTGCATTGATGTTTGCAAGCTGTCCAGGCCCTGAGGTGTTAAATCATTCCCATACCATGATGCTTCCTCCACCATGTTTGACAATTGGGATAAGGTTTTGATGTTTGTGTGGTTTGCCTTTTTTTTTTCCACAAATGGCGTTGTGTGTTCCTCCAAAACAATACAACTTTGGTTTCATCTGTCCACAGAAGATTTTGCCAGTCGTGCTCTGGAACATCCAAGTGCTCTGTATCAACTTCAAACGTGCAGCAATGCCTTTTTGGACGGCATCGGTTTCCTTTTTGGTGATTTCCCATGAACCCTATTCTTGTTTGTTATCTATGGTAGATTTGTCAAATGAGAAGTTAGCTTGTTCCAGTGATTTCTCTAAGTCTCCAGCTAGCACTCTAAGGTTCTTTTTTTTTTTACCTCATTGAGCATTCCACTCTGTGCTCTTGCAGTCATCTTTACAGGCCAGACACTCCTTAAAAGAGAAACAACAGTGCTTAACTTACTCTATAAATACATTATACTGTATGTCTAACCATGGACTGATGGACATGAAGACTTTTAGGCTACATTCACACTGAAGCGCATGATGCTAATTTCGATTTTTTGTTAAATCGAATCTTTTTACGTAGTCGTTCACGTTACAAAACCAAATGCGACTTCTAATGTGGACGGAATGGGTACGTGAAGTGACACGCATACGCACAAAACACGATGTCACATTGCGCACAACCACGAGACGCTTTGTGTTTGCAGAAGTAAATATTGCCCCTTGAGTAGGTCTCATCATGACGCATTTGTGACAATTTTAAGGATTTTGCGCAACCGGAGCCAACATTTTCTTTATTCATTCATTCATTCATTTCGTACCGCTTATCCTCACTAGGGTTGCGGGCGTGCTGGAGCTTATCCCAGCTATCTTCGGGCGTGAGGTGGGGTACATTCTGAACTGGTCGCCAGCCAATCACAGGGCACATATAATTAACCTACCATGCATGTTTTGGGGATGTGGGAGGAAACCGGAGTGGCTGGAGAAAACCCACGGGGAGAACATGCAAACTCTACACAGGCGAACAAAAGTGTGTCTTAACTTCCATCCATCCATCCATTTTCTACCGCTTATCCGAGGTTGGGTCGCGGGGGCAGTAGCTTTAGCAGGGACGCCCAGACTTCCCTCTCCCCAGCCAATTCATCCAGCTCTTCCGGGGGATCCCGAGGCGTTCCCAGGCCAGCCGAGAGACGTAGTCTCTCCAGCGTGTCCTGGGTCTTCCCCGGAGTCTCCTTCAGGTAGGACGTGCCCGGAACACCTCACCAGGCAGGCGTCCGGGAGGCATCCGAATCAGATGCCCCAGCCACCTCATCTGGCTCCTCTCAAAGTGGAGAAGCAGCGGCTCTACTCTGATATCCTCCCGGATGACCGAACTTCTCACCCTATCTCTAAGGGAGAGCCCGGACACCCTGCGGAGGGAAATCATTTCGGGAGCTTGTATCCAGGATCTTGACCTTTCGGACACGACCCACAGCTCATGACGATAGGTGAGGGTAGGAACGTAGATCGACTGGTAAATTTAGAGCTTCGCCTTTCGGCTTAGCTCCTTCTTTACCACAACGGACCGATACAAAGTCTCACGGCAGACGCTGCAACGCTACGCCTGCCGATCTCCTGTTCCATTCTTCCCACACTCGTGAACAAGACCCCAAGATACTTGAACTCCTCCACTTGGGGCAGGATCTCATCCCCAACCTGGAGAGGGCACGCCACCCTTTTCCGACTGAGGACCATGGTCTCAGATTTGGAAGTGGAACCTGGCGAAGGTGTAGAGCTGGTGCACTGTTCCACGGCCAAGACGAAAACCACACTGCTCCTCCTGAATCCGAGATTCGACTTCCCGACGGACCCTCCTCTCCAGCAACCCTGAATAGACCTTACCAGGAAGGCTGAGGAGTGTGAACCCCCTGTAGTTGGAACACACCCTCTCCTCCCCCTTCTTAAAAAGGGGGACCACCATCCCAGTCTGCTAATCCAGACGCTCACCTTCGAGCCCCACCTCCAGAGGGGGGCCCCGGTAACCCGCGTCCGGGCAAGGGAAACCTCAATCCATTAATATTTTTCATCATAGGAGTCTTTTCGCCGTGCTTTTTCTGGCCCCGCACCTAGGACCTGTTTGCCATGGGTGACCCAACCAGGGGCGTGATGCCCCAGACAACTTAGCTCCTTGGATCATTGGGACACACAAACCCCTCCACCACGATAAGGTGACGTCTACCAGGAGGGAATGTCTTAACTTTGTGCTCCCTCTCACGATGTGCCTCAGCCTAGGCTTCAAAATAAAAGGCTACATTCTTAAAACAGGAAGTCAAGTTGCACATATAAACCATTTGACTTGATAAAACAGTTGCAAATAAGTATTTTAAGAATGCTATATAAAATTTTTCGCTGAAACATTAATTCATGAATATCAAGTCAATTGGGTTTGTTCCACACAGATTGCCTTTTGGTTCATAGGTTTGATATTGATACTGGTTATAAAGATCCCAGAGTCAAATGTTCGTTTTAGTCTATGCTGCGGGCTGCTAAGAAAATGGATGTTCAGAATTTTATTTTAAACATGCAGGCTTTTTTGACCCAGCCCCCTTAAAGAATCAAAATCGAGAGTCATTTGGAATCGGAATCGGGACCGGAATCGCTCAAATTCAAATGATGCCCAACGCTAGTACTAACTGTCCTTAAAAGCAAGGTGAGCTCAGACCTTCATGTTTTGTCACTTTATTACTGAAAGATACTTTGTTTTCATCATAGTTTCTAACTCCACCACCAACATGAAAAACACAAGGGGTATAGTTTTGTGTTTAACCCTGTTTATTGACCAAAACAAAATCATAAACATTGACCTTTGTAGAAAAAGTGTGGCACATGGGCAATTGAAGAACTTTTGGACATAGATCTGGATAAAACTGTTAATCAAAGAATTGATTTTCAATTTTGCCGTTAAAGTCCCCTTTGTACTGAGGCCAGGTGACCTCCAAATCCAGGAGATGGTGAAAAAAACTAGCTGTGTGGAGTATTAGTCGTTCCTTTTGTTAAGGACATATGCACCAACTCGAGGACCGAGAACATTATCATGCTTTGCTGATTGCCAATATCGTGTTTGTTAGTAAGCAGGGTTACACAAAAACTATTAAACATTTGCAGGTTCTAAAATGCCAAAGAATGATGATATATGTTTTTTGGCAGGACATTAGTTGTTGTTCCCCCCCCCCCCCAATGATTGTGATGCATTTAAGCAATGAAAGATGATAACAATAAAAGAACAAATCAAAGGTCTTGCAGCACTCTAATTCAAGTCCAAACAATTTTGTGCTATTTTCCCCAGCTTGTGACAGTGGCCTCTGGGGTCCCCACTGCAGTAACAGATGCCAATGCCAGAACAAAGCTCTGTGTAACCCCATCACCGGTGCCTGTATCTGCACTCCTGGATACAGAGGTTGGCGTTGCGAAGAAGTGTGTGAGGTGGGCACCTACGGTACTGGATGTCAGCAGAAATGCCAGTGCCGAAATGGGGCTACTTGTCACCACGTGACTGGAGAATGCAAGTGCTCACCAGGATACACTGGAGCTTTGTAAGTCTGAGTGTGAAAATGGGGTTTTCTGTCTCTAATCCCAGTCGTGAAGTAAACAGTACAGTACAGAACAGTAAAAGCCAAGTCAGCTTTGTGCTGGAAATTATTTAGGAGCGGACAGGCTAATGCTGGCGATAGATTCACAAAGTTATTTTGCACATTGTGTTTCATGTTACTGCAAACATTAGTACAGTGCTGTGAAAAAGTATTTGCCCCTTCTGAAATTCCCATTTCTTTTTGCCGTTTCCCCACTTTAATGTTGAAGATCATCAAGCAAATGTACATATCGTAGAACCTAAGTAAACATAAAATGCTGTTTCTAAATGGTGATTTTATTTATTGTGTGAAAAAGTAATTGCCCCCTTGTTAAATCATGACAGATCACATTTTTTGGGGAAAGCTGAGACCACGCTCAAGCCTGATTACTTCCAGACCTGTTCAAAAAAAAAAAAGATTGTAAATAGAACTTGTCTGACAAAAAAGAAGACGGTCAAAAGCTCTCATAACTGCAACAAAAATGCAATTCAAGAGCTGATGATAAATATAGTAAATGACATCGATCAGTCTTAGAAAGCTATTTGTAAAGCTTTAGGACTCCGCCGAACCACAGCGAAACCTATTATCCTCAAATGGAGAAAACATGGGACATTTGTGAACCGACCCAAGTGTGGCCGGCCTGCAAAAAAATGTGATTGATGGAATCAGGAATTCTGCTCTTTACCAGGAAATCCCAAAGGTGAATGTTTGGCCATCAGTCTGTGACGTCCAGCCGAAGCCCACTCGGTTTACGCAGCACGACAACAATCCAAGTCATCTTCAGTTTAATAAAACAAAATCCGGCCTTGGATCTGATTGAAATGCTCTGGCACTACCTTAAAAAGGCTGTTCGCGCTCGAAAGCACTATAATGTTGCTAAATTAAAACAATTGATTGATTGATTTCAGTTGTTACTCCTGAGGGCGCAACCAGTTATTTGGTTTATGGGGCAATTACTTTTTCACACTGGGCCAGGTAGCTTCTTTTTTAACTTAATAAATAAAAGCACAATTTCAAAAAACTGCATTTCATGTTTACATTTACAAGTATGCCAAAAAAAAAAAAAAAAAAGAATTTGAGAAGGGCGCAAATCCGTTTTCATGGCACTGTATTTTGCCATCACAAGTCTGCTATAAGCGCCCCCGGTGCCGCTTTGCTAATCCTTCTGCGTGGCACCATGCAAGCTGCTGCACCGACATCTTCTCTTTCACTTGTGGAATAAATGCGAAAGACAACTCTTGGTGTTAGCCAATGTTTATTTTACTAATGTAGAAAATGTTCGCCACATCAGATTTGTTTGCCATTAGGCAATTGTGTAGCAGTCACAAATTTCCATGACTTCATGCAGCCTCATGCGGCGTTACCATTGATAATCTCGTTAGAGCACGACAGCTGTGCAATTTTCGTAGCCAGGATCTGCAGCTGCATTCTACTAACTGAAACCCCCCACAGCATAACTGAAAAAAAAAAAAAGTACTGTCTATTGATGATCATCCCCTTATCTGAAGGCCTTTTGAAAACAGCGGTGTAATATTTTAAGGTCTTCAGGCTTTTGGCAATTTTCAAGCCATTAGCACAAACTATTCTCACCATAGCGAGGGTGGAAAAATTCAGTTCAAGTTAGTGTGACAAGAGGATTCTCAAAACAGCATCTTCACACAATGCCTTGTTGGTTTAATAATGCCAAACAGAACAAATCAATTTGGGAAGGTTGTCTATTGAGCATTGGAGCATTTGGTTAGCGTGTCCGTCTCATAGTCTAAGAATCTTGGTCCGAATCATACCCCCCCCCCCCCCTCACCGAGCTCGGACAACTTGATAATTATTCTCTTTTTTTAAATGATTCTATCTTTGAATCCTCTGAGAAGAAAGTGTCTTAACTTGTGTTTGTCCTCAGTTGTGAGGATGCATGCCCCCCAGGTAAACACGGGCAGCAGTGCGAAGAGCGGTGTCCCTGCCAGAACGGCGGCATATGTCACCACGTGACCGGAGAGTGCGCTTGTCCGGCAGGATGGATGGTATACACACATTCCTCACGTATTCTTTCTCCAGAAAAAAAATACATCGTTTCTTTTGTTGATACTCATATTGTATGAGATAACATGCTCTTTTAGGGTAGTACGTCACAAAAAAATACACTGATTGGCTGACTGGCACACGTGACCGAAAGGCTGTGTCCTGGAACCAATCAATTGGCCGAGAGGCGCCTTGCTTTACAAGCCGGCCTCCCTTCCAGGTAAACGTTGACCCACGGGCTGGGATAGGCTGCGAGTGGACCTCCGCTTCGCAAAGCCGCATCCCAGCTGGCGCCGTCCACCACCAGGAAGCCACATGAGCTGGCCCCTCGAAGAGATGATCCGCCGAAATATTGAAGCATATTTGAACAGGAGCAATTTAGTGGCGTATTCGTGAGAATTGATCTCAAGTTGAAAGTCGGGTGTGAAATAGCATCACGCGGAGAGAGAAGAATGATTCCGACTCCCCGTTACAACAAATCCCTCATCAGTCCCAAAAATGAAATCATAAAATAGGTCCACTCCACATAAACACAGGTGATCGCATCTGCTTCACAGTCCTGAGTCTGTCCATCTCAGAGCCCTACTGGGTTTATATTCCATAAGCATTTCATTCATGTATTCAGGACCTCAGCAGTTTAGTGATTTGTAGACCAGTAGCAGGACGTTAAAATCTATTCTAAAGCTGACGGGAAGCCAGTGTAAAGACTTTCAAATTGGAGTAATATGCTCTGACATCTTGTTCTGGTCAGAACCCGAGCTGCAGCAGTGTAATGCTCTTTTTAGGGAGTCCAGTCAAAAGACCAAGGACTAAGGATTCCCATGCCTTTAAGAGACTTAACTTGAATTTTTGGACTCAAGCAAAGAAATCACGGTTAGTAGGCAGTATCCAATTTCTAATGTTATCAATAAAAACTAATACGACAGTAAATACTGTAAAATGTGTGAAAAGATAATTTCTCAATGCAAAGTTTTGTTATCGGAAGCATAGCATGATTATTACTGCAGCAATAATAGCGTTTTGGAGGTACATTGTACGAATGTAAACATTGGATGGACGGGGATAGAAGTGCACGGTAATATATGATTTGAAAATGTCTTTTTCACAAAAACCTGGAGGGAAACACACAGACACACAAACAAACGCACTCGGGCTCGGCCAGCAAGACAAAATACTTTTTCCGGTTCTCCTGCTCTCGCATCTTTGGCCCACATGTACCGTGAACCTTCCTGTAACACAGTGAGCTTTCCCACGATATCGGAATAATTATTGTACCCTGACATTAATACCGCGATAAAACCAAACCACGAGATTAGGCTTTACACGATCAGGATTTTTGGAGCCGATCACCGATCAGCGAGTAGAAAAAAACGATAACCGATCACCGATCCAATCGCAAGATGGAGGAATGTGTCTATTTAAATGACCTGTTCAACCGACAAGGTTTTTCTTTATTTTTTTTTAAATAACTTTCAGGCCGTCAGATATTTCCAATACTACATCAAAAGAGGCGCGACAAGGCTAAAAATAAACTAGCTTTTGGATTCAAATATACTGTGCAGTATATTTGTCTTTTGCATTGATCGGATCGGCGAATTATGACAATAAAGCCGATCAACTTAAAATGCTAAATATCGGCCGATACCGATCAGCCCGATAAAATCGGTGTAAAGTCTACATGAGATATAGATATCGGTACATCTGTACTTAATGGTGAACGACCAATTGGTTTTCTTCGATAATCAACTGTTTTCTTAAATTTACATTGAGCAGCAAACTCCATTTTATTGTGTGTAACGTTTTCTGTGAGGCATTTTCAAACACAAATGAAAATAAATAAAACTCAAATATAAATACATTGCAGATGAAATGTAGCAGTTTTTGTAAGTATCAAAAACATAAGGCATGAATTAGAACAGTAGGTTCATGGCTGTGTGTTTTTGAGCTTAGACCAGACAAACTAGACTAAAATGAAGACAACTCAAGAGGAAACACAAATATTACACACACACACACACACACAGCGGCCGAAATAAGCATTTAACGCGTCACCATTTTTCTCACTAAATATATTTCCAAAACTGCTATTGATTTTCACCAGATGTTGGGAACAACCCAAGCAATCTATACATACAAACAAAGTAGAAAAAAATAAGCTTGGAAATTCAGTTTTGTGTAATAATGGGAAATGACACAGGGGGAAAGTATTGAACATGCCAACTGTTATTTATTTAATACTTTCTACAAAAGTCTTTGTTTGCAATGACAGCTTCAAGACGCCTCCTGTATGGAGAAACTAGTCGCATGCATTGCGCTGGTGTGATTTTGGGCCATTCCTCCACACAAGTAGTCTTCAAATCTTGAAAGTTCAGTGGGTTCTTTTATGGATGTTGAATTTCAGTTCTTTCCATTGATCTTCGATTGGATTCAAGTCAGGTGAATCGCTGGGCCATTCTAGAAGCTTTATTTTTTTTCTTTGAAACCAATTGAGAGTTCCCTTGGCTGTATGTTTTGGATCATTATCCTAATGAAATCTCCACCCTCGTTTCATTGTCATCATCTTCGTAGATGGCAGCAGATTTTTGTGAGGATTGTCTCGGTAGATTAGCCCATTCTTCTCAGTACATTAGCCCATTCTTCCGTCCTTCAATTGTGTGAAGTTTACCAGTACCATTTGCTGAAAAGCAGCCCCACACCATCGTGTTCCCACCTCCGAACTTCACTGTTGGTATGGTGTGTTTAGGGTGTTGTGCACTGCCATTTCGCCTCCAAACGTGGTGTGGATTATGGCATCCAAACAGTTCAATTTTGCTCTCATCCAACCAGACTATATTCTCCCAGTATTTAACTGGCTTGTCCAAATGTTGTTCAGCAAATTTTAAACAAGCTTTGACATGCTTTTTTTTTTTTAGCAATGGGGTCTTGCGTGGTGAGCGTGCATACATGTCATGGCGGCGGCGTGCATTACTCACTGTTTTCCTTGTGACAACAGTACCTGCTAATTCCAGGTCTTTCTGAAACTCTCCACAGGTGGTCCTTGGCTCTTGGACAACTCTTCTGATTATTCTTTGCACTCCTCTGTCAGAAATCTTCTGAGGAGGACCCGATCGAGGCAAATTTATTGTGGTATGATTGGCTTTCCACTTACGTCATTTTTTGCTACAATTAATTAGCGATGGTATTGAGAAAGCTCTTTGCTCTTATTCATCATAAGATGTGTCTTCACTCACACATTGGCAATGAGACCTTTTTGGCCATCAATTCGGACTGAAACAGCTGATATTCGTTTGCACTGACAAGGGGCTGGATTTCTGTTTGATTATTGATCGTTTTTAGGTGTTGTCTTGGCTTTCCATGCCTTTTTGCACCTCCCTTTCTTCATGTGTTCAATACTTTTTCCCTCTGTCATTTCACAGTATTACACACAACTTAATTTCTGATCTTATTTGTTCTACTTCCTTTGTATGAATGGATTACTTGGGCTGCTCCCAACATCTGGTGAACATTTCATGTCAATAGCACCTTTGGAAATATATTTCATGAGAAAAATGGTGACGTGTCCATCCACCCATCCACCCATCCATCCATTTTCTACCACTTATCTGAGGTCGGGTCGCGGGGGCAGTAGCTTTAGCAGGGACGCCCAGACTACCCTCACCCCAGCCACTTCATCCAGCTCTTCTGGGGGGATCCCGAGGCGTTCCCAGGCCAGCTGAAAGACATAGTCTATTCAGCGTGTTCTGGATTGTCCCTGGGGTCTCCTCCCGGTGGGACGTGCCCGGAACACCTCACCAGGGAAGCATCCGAATCAGATGCCCCAGCAACCTCATCTGGCTCCTCTCGATGTGGAGGAGCAGCGGCTATACTCTGAGATCCTCCCGGATGACCGAGCTTCTCACCCTATCTCTCAGGGAGAGCCCGGACACCCTGCGGAGGAAACTCATTTCGGCCGCTTGTACCCGGGATCTTGTTCTTTCGGTCACGACCCACAGCTCGTGACCATAGGTGAGGGTAGGAACGTAGATCGACTGGTAAATCGAGACCTTTGTCTTTCGGCTAGGCTCCTTCTTTACCACAACGGACCGATACAAAGTCTGCATCAATGCAGATAGGAGAGCCCACCTCAGAGAACCCAGACTCTGCTTCCTCATGGGAAGGCGTGTCGGTGGAGTTCAGCAATAGAGGCACGGAACATGATCCATTCGGACTCAATGTCCGCCGCCTCCCCAGGAACATGAGCAAAGTTCTGTGGGAGGTGGGAGTTGAAACTCCTTCGGACTGGGGATTCTGCCAGACGTTCCCAGCAGACCCTCACAATCCGTTTGGGCCTGCCACGTCGGACCGCCATCTTCCCCCAGCATCGGCGCCAACTCACGCACCCATGCCCTTCATGGACCACAATCGGCATCCATCTATCTGTCAGTTAAGAGTCTTTCGAAAAGTGTACTGAGAATGGTGTGCTCGTTTACGTTTAGGTTACTTTTAGTTACTTTTACTTACTTTTAAGCTCAAGTAATCAGTAACGTAACTAAGTTACTTTTTCAAGGTAACTGGCAACGCTTCCTTCTGTACATGTTGCCTTTATTAAAAAAATGGCCATTGCAAATGTAAATGGACAGCAAGAGAAAGTGAATATTATAGTAGGATGAAAGCAAGAATTTTAAGAAGAAAATGAAAAGGGGGGAGCTATTCTTCCTTATTGAGTTCTGGCCAATGTGTCATTGGGGTTGGTATATGTACTTATTTACTGTATGAATGTATTGTTGTATTTTATAGGGTACAGTATGTGGACAGCCATGTCCAGAGGGGACATTTGGCCCAAACTGTTCCCAAGAATGCCAATGTCACAACAATGCCTTGTGTAGTTCATCCAGTGGACAGTGTCTCTGCAGCCCTGGATACACGGGAGAACGGTAAGAGATGACACCTTTCATTTCAGCAGGAAGAAAAGTGTTTTTTCAATGATTGGGACATTTATTGAAAAACAATTCAAGGAATGTTATTCTGTTCAATCCACCTTCTAACAGTAGGTGTCAAATATTAGACATGAAATTGACTTGGGTTTGAATCTTCTGGGTGCTAGTCACAGTCATAATGAAACTTAACTCATTCATTCGTTCATCGCAATATCATTTCAAACGTTCGCGAGGGATACTGTATATGATCGCTCCGCTTGTTTTTAGCCTGTTATGAACCTTTGAATGTATTTAAATATATAACTATGTCACATTTTACAGTTTGTCGTGTATGTATTTATTTGTATTTGGTTTTATTTGACTTTGTTTTACTGAATTTGTTATCAGTTGCCTTACCTTGATAAAGAGAGGTTAAATAAAAACATTATTATTTCACCAGTCTAACACTAGAATATAGGTAGTAATGAGTTATTTAGTCTAATCAGAATTTTTGGAATACTCCGCCATATAGTCAAATACAATGAAAAGCTTCACATTATTTCAAATTTTAGAATATGCCAGTGAATAACATGAGCATGAATGTTTAATGCAGTTGTCCTCTTTAGTGACTCCTGTCTGAAATGAGCAAACTGTACAGCTTGTGAAAAATGGAGCAAAGTCGAACTAAATAACCCCCTCCTATCCCATTCACTTTGTCTGGACAATAACAGATAGAAAAAAAAAAACCAACAAGCCTAGTTAGTGTTTTCTTGGACAAATCTTAGCCATGAACCACGACTTTCAAGTCCATATAATTAGCAATATCAGAGGGCATGCACCATATACTTAAGCAAGACAGGAATAGCCATTCCATGTGCCCATTAAGAGTAAATAAGGGTTTGAGTGAAGCCAAATGTCATGGTATAACGCTGCTTGGAAATAAGCAGCAAATGCCGCACCCTATCCTTCTGGAAACCATGAACAGCCTCGTGAGGGCCCCTCGGAAATACGGAACAAATAGTTATTGGTTGATTTGCCAGTGACCGTGCATCGTGTTACATTTGAGGATCTTGTCAATGTGCTTTGCTCGAGTTAAGGATCTTGTGTATGTATCTGTGTGCCCGCGCGTGTGCGTGTAATTGATGGGTCATTCCTGGCTATTGGGGCCTTTTCCGTCCCCCGTGAAAAGACTTCATATTTTACTTTAAGTTCCTGTAAAGTAAATTCACATAATTTGTTTCGAAATGCATTGCACACTATTTTCGTGAACGCCATAAATCCTATGCAGCAGCAGGCGGCGCAGCTGTGCGCCAGAGGCGGGTTAGACCGGTGTTGGTAATTTTGTAGACGGGCCAAAGCTGGCGGATCTGAGGGTGGGCGGGCTGCGCCACTGTAGCAGTGTTTATAGCTGACTTCAGTCGCTGCCAATCAAAGTGGTGTTACGGCTCGTAAAAATCAAAAGCAGGACCCCAGAGCACACAACCAAGATTAAGCGATAAAACAAGACTTAAATCAAGACCGCACCAAATGGTTAACAACAATCACGACGAAGAAACAAAAACAACTACGCTAATAAAAAAAAAAAAAAAAGGATGGAGGGAGCACAACAGGAAACAGACACTGAAAAAATAAGTACGACAAATGACAAACTACTCTAAAAAGAAAATATATGAAAGCGCAACAAATTAATAATAAAAAAAGATTTGGGTGTATATAAGCAAAACTAGATCGGTAACAAAAGAAGCGCAACTGGTAAAACAGAAAACAAGACAAAAGCAACAAACAAAGAACTCGATCTAATCTGCACAAGATTAGAGAGACAGGCAAACAAAACAAGCTAAACGACAAAAGATTATCCAACAAAAAGACAGAGAAACCAAAAACTACTTACTATCGACCGAGAACAAAGAACCAGAGAACTACACTGAGCATGAATAGGAACAAACACGAGGCAATGGTGGTGAGTAGATAATAGTCTGGTGTATGTAAAGCAAAGCTAATTGCGATGTTGACCAGGTATGCACCGGGGGTCCGGCCATCCAAGACAACTGGGAAAAAACAAACAAAACAAAAAAACAGGACCAAGCTAAATCACAGGCAAGCAGCTCCTCTCATTCCCTTGAAATGTGGAAGAGGACAATGCCGTAATTGCAGTGATCTCTGCGTGAGTGGAGAATTGTCACTGCTCTGGCCATGGTGTGGCAACACACAATCTAAGCGGGTATTATTATTATGAAACAGAATGAGCTGGTGATAACCGTTGGCGACTTAAATATTTCCATGGAGGTCAGTATCTGTCTGCCTGTGCCCAGCAGTAGGCATAAGTTCACATTTTAGCTTTTAGCCAGCAAATTGTCTCTCCGCCAGGCGCATTTCTAAGAACGCTCCCTGTACTTCATGGGAACGCCCAGCTTGGAGTAGACCGGTCTGCCAAATTGGCAAAAGTGCGAAAATCAGGATCCACCGGCATTGGCACCCCATCAAAGATGACAATAGACGACAATAGAGCCCATAGCATTACTGTTTTTTACCATTTCCGTGTTCCTGTTATGTTGGGGCTTGGCTAAAAATGTTGCCCAGTGACATAAGTGGGCGACCGGCATGAATTCTCCCTCCCCCAGTGTATAAGAATTAATAATAACAACTAGAGTGACAAAACTATCTGATAAAGTGACAAATAGGTTTGCAATGTTTATTGATAGCCCACCTTTATGTAGCTAACATGAGGTTATGCTCGACTAATACATATTGGGGAGTCATAAATTGGTGGGAAAAAAATATATATTCTGCTGCACACTGGATGAACGCGGTTGATTCTCAGATAGATCAGTGTCTTCTGGCACAGAATTGGATTATACTCTGGTGGCTCAAACATGAACCGATGTCTAGGCATGCGGAAGTCACTAGACGAAGTCGCATCCATTTTTCAGGTCGTAGTTGCAATTTTAAAGCAAATAAATACAATGGAAAGGCACCTTCACTAGTGGTTAGATTTAATTGTCTCTAGATATACAACCCCAATTACAATGAAGTTGGGACGTTGTGTTAGATATAAATAAAAACAGGATACAATGGTTTGCAAATCAAGTTCAACTTATATTTAATTGAATACACTACACTATTTAATTGAATACACTACAAACCACACGACGTCCACAATTTCCAAAAACAATTTGAAATGTGGACTCGTCGGACCACAGAACACTTTTCCACTTTGCGTCAGTCCATCTTAGATGAGCTCGGGCCCCCGAGAAGCCGACGGCGTTTCTGGGTATTGTTGATAAATGGCTTTTGTTTTGCATAGTAGAGTTTCAAATTGCACTTACGGATGTAGCGCCGAACTGTATTTACTGACATTGGTTTTCGGAAGTGTTTCTGAGCTCATGTGGTGATATCCTTTCCACATTGATGTCGGTTTTTGATGCAGTGCCGCCTGAGGGATCGAAGGTCACGGGCATTCAATGTTGGTTTGCGGCCTTGCCACTTACATGCAGTGATTTCTCCAGATTCTCTGAACCTTTTGATGATATTATGGACCGTAGATGATGAAAACTATAAATTCCTTGCAATTGTATATTGAGGAACATTGTCCTTAAACTGTTTGACTATTTTCTCACACACTTGTTCACAAAGAGGTGAACCTCGCCCCATCTATGCTTGTGAATGATTCAGGGAAGCTCCTTTTCCACCCAATCATGGCACCCACCTGTTCCCAATGAGCCTGTTCACTTGTGGGATGTTCCAAACACGTGTTTGATGAGCATTCCTCACCTTTCTCAGTCTTTTTTGCCACCTGTCCCAGCTTTTTTGGAACGTGTTGCAGCCATAAAATTCTAAGTTAACGATTATTTGCTAAAAACAATCAAGTTTATCAGTTGGAACATTAAATATCTTGTCTTTGTAGTGTATTCAATTAAATATAGGTTGAACATGATTTGCAAATCATTGTATTCTGTTTTTATTTGTTTAACACAACGTCCCAACTTCATTGGAATTGGGGTTGTACATATGTATCAGTGGAAACTGTTTTTTTTTTAAATTTTTATGAAAATTTTTTTCATAATTTATTGTGTGTCCCCAATATCGCATGTTAGGTTGTGGTAGTTTTGGGGGGAAAACGAGCTCCCATGCATACACATTCCAGATATCACAGCACTCTTTTGGAGGGAACTTAAAGTTGCAAACATTGGCGGTCCTACCTTGAATGGCACCCTGTGAGAGACCCCCCTTTGGCGCCAGCCCCTAACACGCACACATACTGATGAAAATTATTGAATTTAATTATGAACCAATGAGAATACAGCAACAGCATAGAATGATTAAAATTAAGGTAACACAAATCTTGGATTGCACAAATTAATAAAATCTTAAAAAGATTAATAAAATCTTAAAAGAAACTCCATCTTGACAACCAAGAAATGGATTGTTAATGTATTTCCCATGTGCCTAATCATTTTACCGTTACATGAGAATACATCCCCTCCTGGAAGCCGTCACCTTATCGTGTTGGAGGGGTTTGTGTGTCCCAATGATCCTAGCAGCTAAGTTGTCTGGGGCTTCACGCCCCTGGTAGGGTCACCCATGGCAAACAGGTCCGAGGTGAGGGACCAGACAAAGCACGGCTAAAAGACCTCTATGATGAAAACTATTAATGGATCCAGGATTCCCATCCCCGGACGTGGGTCACCGGGGGCCCCCTCTTGGCGATCCGATCCCCGGCTACAGAAACTGGCTCTAGGGACGTGGAATGTCGCCTCTCTGGCAGGGAAGGAGCCCGAGCTGGTGTGTGAGGTCGAGAAGGTCGACTAGATATAGTTTGACTCGCCTCCACACACAGCTTGGGCTCTGGTACCAGTCCTCTCGAGAGGGGTTGGACTCTCTTCCACTCTAGAGTTGCCCACGTTGAGAGGCGGCAAGCAGGTGTGCGTATACTTATTGCCACCCGTCTCGTCGCCTGTAGGTTGGGGTTCACCCCGGTGGACAAGAGGGTAACCCTCCCTCCGCCTTCGGGTCGGGGGACGGGTCCTGACTGTTGTTTCTGCCTATGCACCAAACAGCAGTTCAGAGTACCCACCCTTTTTGGAGTCCTTGGAGGGGGTGCTGGAGAGCGCTCCCGCTGGGGACTCCATCGTTCTGCTGGGGGACTTCAATGCTCACGTGGGCAATGACAGTGAGACCTGGAAGGGCCTGATTGGGAGGAACGGCCCCCCCGATCAGAACCCGAGTGGTGTTCTGTTATTGGACTTCTGTTCTCGTCACGGATTGTCCATAACGACTTTGTGGTCGTGTCATCGGACTTGCGGCCGCATGTCTTGGACACTCCGGTGAAGAGAGGGGCGGAGCTGTCAACTGATCACCACCTGGTGGTGAGTTGGCGCCGATGGTGGGGGAAGATGCCGGTCCGACGTGGCGGGCCCAAACATATTGTGAGGGTCTGCTGGGAACGTCTGGCAGAATCCCCTGTCAGAAGGAGTTTCAACTCCCACCTCCGACAGAACTTTGGTCATGTTCCGGGGGAGGCGGGTGACATCGAGTCCGAGTGGACCATGTTCCACGCCACCATTGCTGAGGCGACCGACCGAAGCTGTGGCCGTAAGGTGGTCGGTGTCTGTCGTGGTGGCAATCCCCGAACCCGTTGGTGCACACCAACGGTGAGGGATGCCGTCAAGCTGAAGAAGGAGTCCTATCAGGCCTCTTTGGCCTCTGGGACTCTTGAGGCAGCTGATGCGTACCGGCTGGCCAAGCGGAATGAAGCTTTGGTGGTTGCTGAAGCAAAAACTCGGGTATGGGAGGAGTTCGGTGAGGCCATGGAGAACGACTTCCGGGCGGCTTCGAGGAAATTCTGGTCCACCATCCGCCGCCTCAGGAGGGGGAAGCAGTGCACCATCAACACTGTGTATAGTGGGGATGGGGCGCTAATGACCTCGACTCGGAGCCAGTGGGGGGAATACTTCGAAGACCGCCGCAATTCCACCAACATGCCTTCCCATGAGGGAGCAGAGTCTGGGTTCTCTGAGGCGGGCTCTCCTATCTCTGGGGTTGAGGGGTGACAAACCTCCTCGGTGGCAAGGCCCCGGGGGTGGATGAGATTCGCCCGGAGTTCCTAAAGGCTCTGGATGTAATGGGGCTGTTCTGGTTGACACGCCTCTGCAACATTGCGTGGACATCGGGGACAGTGCCTCTGGATTGGCAGACTGGGGTGGTGGTCCCCCTTTTTAACTACAGGGGCATCACACTCCTCAGCCTCCCTATTCAGGCTCTATTCAGGAGTGCTGGAGAGGAGGGTCCGTCGGGAAGTCGAATGTCCGATCCAGCAGGAGCAGTGTTTTTCGTCCTGACCGTGGAATAGTGGACCAGCTCTACAGCCTCGGCAGGGTCCTCAAGGGTGCATGGGAGTTCGCCCAACCAGTCTACATGTGTTTTGTGGACTTGGAGAAGGCGTTCAACAGTGTCCCTCGGGGGGGTCCTGTGGGGGGTGCTTCGGGAGTATGGCGTACCGAATCCCCTGATACGGGCTGTTCGGTCCCTGTACGACCGGAGTCAGAGTTTGGTCCGCATATCGGGCAGTAGGTCGGACTCGTTTCCGGTGACGGTTGGACTCCGCCAAGGCTGCCCTTTGTCACCGATTCTGTTCATAACTTTTATGGACAGAATTTCAAGGCGCAGCCGAGGCGTAGAGGGGGTCCGGTTTGATGGCCTCAGTATTGCATCTCAGCTTTGTGCAGATGATGTGATTCTGTTGGCTTCATCAAGCCGTGACCTCCAACTCTCACTGGAGCAGTTCGCAGCCGAGTGTGAAGGGGCTGGAATGAGAATTAGCACCTCCAAATCTGAGACCATGTTTCCTCAGTCGGAAAAGGGTGGCATGCCCTCCCCAAGTCGGGGATGAGCTCCTGCTCCAAGTGGAGGAGTTCAAGTACCTTGGGATCTTGTTCACGAGTGAGGGAAGAATGGAACGGGAGTTCGACAGGCGGATCAGCGTCTGCAGTGATGCGGACTTTGTGTCGATCCGTTGTGGTAAAGAAGGAGCTAAGCCGAAAGGCGAAGCTCTCGATTTACCGGTCGAGCTACGTTCCTACCCTCACCTATGGTCACGAGCTGTGGGTCATGACCGAAATAACAAGATCCCGGATACAAGCGGCCGAAATGAGTTTCCTCCGCAGGGTGTCCAGGCTCTCCCTTAGAGATAGGGTGAGAAGCTCGGTTATCCGGGAGGATCTCAGAGTAGTGCCGCTGCTCCTCCACATGGAGAGGAGCCAGATGAGGTGGCTGGCGCATCTGATTCGGATGCCTCCCGGACGCCTCCCTGGATGGATGGAAGGATGAGAATTCATGTAAGATAGGTCCCTCATTCCCCTTATTATCACAATCCATGGCTGAAAGATCTAACCCCAATTATTATATTTTAAGTTTCTGAGTTCTGCCAATACAAGTTGAAGCTGAAGGTTAAAAATTTCATATCTGATGTAATGTTAAAAAATTCCCAAAATTTATCACACTGAAAAATCACCAATAGCCAAAAATGAGCCATATACTGAATAGTGTTATATTCAGTGTTGTGCAAGAAAAAGATCATCATTATATAAAAGGGGCAGTCACAAAGTAATGAGCCCAATTTAATGAAGTCATTCATACATTTTCCATACCCCTGAACTGGTCGCCAGCCAGTCGCAGGGCACATATAAACAAACAATAATTCGCACTCACTTTCGCACCTACGGGCAATTTAGAGTCCTCAATTAACCTAACCATGCATGTATTTGGGAGGAAACCAGAGTACCCGGCGAAAACCAACACAGGCACGGGGAAATCATGCAAAATTCACACAGGTGAGCCTCAGAACTGTGGCGCTAACCAGTCGGTCAACACGCCGCCCAATTTAATTTAACCTACTAATAATATATTTTTTTGGTTGTTGAAATTTTTCTTGTAATTTAAATATTTGTTTTAAGGTCTTTTTAGGTTTATTTAAAACACGTTTTGTTTCAGCCTGGGAATCCAACTTTTTGTTTGCTTGTCAGAAGCAGAGAGCTGTGATTGAATTTCTTTGTTCAAGCAAGGGTAACGCCATTCCATGGATGTTCTTTTGGACTCAAGCTCAAAGTGATGAACCCATGTCTCATCCCCAGTTTCTATACGCTTGAAAAAAGGTTCCTCACCTTTGTGACACTCAAGAGGCTCCAAACAAGCTTCAAAACGGGCCTCCTCCTTTTCTTGGAACCCACCCGGCACAAACCTTTGCCAAGCCTAGCTCTTTCACGAGTTTTGGAGCACTTCCATGAATCATTATCTGAAATTCAGCGACGTCATCAATGGTAACTCTGCAATCTTCTCTGATCAGAGCCTCAACCCTAGCGCTATTCCCAGACTCAACCGTTGAAGATAGTCTGCCACTCTTTTGCTGGTCAAGGAGGTCACTCAAAACTGACACATTTTGCAACCTTTTGAAAAGGTTTAGGCGGCACGGTGGCCGACTGGTTAGAGCGTCAGCCTCACAGTTCTGAGGTGCGGGGTTCAATCCCTGTCGCCTCCTGTGTGGAGTTTGCATGTTCTCCCCGTGCCTGCGTGGGTTTTCTCCGGGCACTCCGGTTTCCTCCCACATCCCAAAAAAAAAAACATGCATTAATTGGAGACTCTAAATTGCCCGTGGGCATGACTGTGAGTGCGAATGGTTGTTTGTTTCTATGTGCCCTGCGATTGGCTGGCAACCAGTTCAGGGTGTACCCCGCCTCCTGCCCGATGACAGCTGGGATAGGCTCCAGCACGCCCGCGGCCCTAGTGAGGAGAAGCGGCTCAGAAAATGGATGGATGGATGGATGAAAAGGTTTAGTGGTGGTTTCCCTACCAAAGCAAGAAATTCAATCACAACTCTCTGCTTTTGCCTTGACGCCATTTACAATGACGCCATTTACAAAATGGCTGACAGGAAGAGGACAGGCTTAAACAAAACCTTTTTTCAAATGAACCCTCAAACAATGATTTCAACTACAAACTGTGAAAATGTCAGAGAAAAAAATTCAGTTACTAGTAAGTTAAATTAAATTGGGCTCACTACTTTTTGACTGTCCCTCGTATATTACAAAACATATCTGTTTGATTTAATACAGTAACCTCATACGATAAACAGTATAGGTTATTTCGTTTATGGAATGATCACATCCATCTTTTGAATTGTGTGACCTTGTGCATATCTGTGGACAGGTGTCAGGATGAATGCCCAGTCGGTACTTATGGTGCTGGCTGTTCAAAGAGATGTCGCTGTAAGAACAACAGCAAATGCTACCACAGCTACGGAAACTGCTTGTGTGAGCCAGGCTTCACAGGCGAGACGTGTGATGTCCGACTTTGTCCCAAAGGAAACTATGGCCTACTGTGTGACAGGAAGTGTCCATGTTATGCCCGCAATACACACAGGTAAAGTATTTAGCAGGATTCTATCTTGGACAGTTTTAATATACTTCAGCAGAACTTCATCAGATTCAACACACGTTACATGTAAAAATGTTCTACATTGGAACCTCTAAGGTGAAATCCATTGCGGGACACTGATGATTTTGAAATGATTATTTCCATTGGAAGTAATAGAAATTTGTTCCAGGATCAAACTGCAAACTGTTGGCATCATTAGGACTTAAACTGTACTGTCAATGAACTTTCATACAGGTGTAAGCACAAGAAATGTAAAATGTAAAAACAAAATACGAAAGTCTTTCTGTTGGACGGGACACTTGTCATCGCTAATTGGAGAATCAGCCGAATGCACAGAGACGTCGGAGTCAGAACAGACCATCACGGCGGCCTGGCCGAGCTCGGGGGCGTGGCCTCCAGGAAGGGGCTCAGGCTGTTTTGGGCCTTGCTTCACATTATTCGCCAAGCTGCGGATGATCTCAAGGATAGCATGTGCAGCAGTACCCAGTTCTTTGTTACCGACCCCTTGTGGAGTTGCGAAGGCGGATACATGACTTTTGGGCTTGTCGCGTTCAAGCGAACCGGACCAGGAGTCACTTTTGTCCAGCAAATGTTCAATGTTTTGGCGCGCGTCATTATTTTGCTAGTTCAAACCAGAAATATTGTGATCCGACAGCTTTATGTTGGTCTTTTTATAAATAGCGAAGCCTTGAGCGGCTAGGTCGCGCAGTTGTGAGCTGGACAGCATGCGGGGGCATACTGCTACCCCCAAATGTTGCTTTATATAGGGATGCATGTGTTCAACAAAAAGAGTTTGAAAATGTATGTCTTCCTCCATGTTGGGTTTGTTTAAATTTTCAAAATTTACTTCAACGACAGTAATAAGCATGTGGCGTTTCGAGGTTCTCCTGTTTAACAGTAAGAGCTGCCAGGAAGCCGGTTGGGGGCTCTGGATCATCAAAGCCTGACAGAGGGCTTGATAGTTTGGCAATACATGTGGCGGTTGTCTCTCGATTGAGCTACTTACTTCCTGGTTAGATGTAACTCTAATAAGGTACAATCTATCGTCTGTAGTAGCGGAAGGAAATCGTTTAAGGTAAAAGTCAATAGCTCTCAGGTACGCGCCTGTGTCGTGTGAACTGTCAGATTTAGGTTAGAATCTCGGAATGTTGCCCGCAATTCTGTCTAAGTCTTTTAAGCTCATACTTGTAGTGACGCCAGGCAGTTGTGCCAGGGACAAAGCGGGGTGGTGCGAAGTGACAGGGGCCGTTGACCGTATCCCAGGGAGGTCCGAACCAAGCGCTGCTTTGTCGCTCCTAGGAGGCAGACTGACAGGTGTACGCTCATTGACGTCATTAGACGGTGTTTGCTGGAGGAAGATGTGTTCCTGATCGGCAATTAATTTGCAGGCTCGCTGCAATTCCTGTCGAACAAGTGTTACTTCAGCTTCCTGTTCTACCCTTAGCTTTTGAAGATGGAACATGTCAGATTCTAGTACTGTCTATTGTGCCATGAGTTCACAAGAGTACTCGACCCGTTTACCGCGTTCATCTTTCAGCAGCTCAAGCTACGTTTCGACATCAACGAGGCGGGCTTGTGCAAAGTTTAAACGAGTGTTGGACTCTGCTAGTTGTGCCCTTAAGTTGATGTGTTGCTGCTGTTCAGCTTTTAGTTTGAGTCAAATACCATTCTCTTCCGCATCGCACCATTTTAGCTGTGACACTAAGTTTACAACTATGCAACTGAGCGTTCGAGCAAGATTTTTATCTATTAAGGTTTTATGCCCAGTGTCAGTCATAAGTTGTGCCATGTTGGGAACCAAGTCCGAAACCTTGGTGTTCTGATAGATTCTGACCTGACTTTCAACAGTCATATCAAATCAATTACTAAAACTGCCTTCAACCATCTGAAGACCATATCCAGAGCGAAGGCTTGCATGTGTCAAACAGACCAGGAGAACCTCATCCATGTTTTTATCTCAAGTAGACTTGACTATTGTAATGGTCTTCTGACTGGACTCCCTAAAAAGAGCATTAAACAGCTGTATCTCATTCAGAATACTGCAGCTCGGGTTCTGGCCAGAACAAAGAGGTCAGGGCATATTACTCCAATTTGAAAGACTTTACACTTTCTTCCAGTCAGCTTTAGAATAGATTTTAACGTCCTGCTACTGGTCTACAAATAAGTAAACGGCTTAGGTCCTGAATTCATGAATGAAATGCTAAAGGAATATAAACCCAGTAGGGCTTTGAGATTGACAGAGTCAGGTCAAATAGTGGAGCGCAGAATCCAACGCAAACATGGTGAAGCAGCATTTAGCCATTATGCTGCACACAAATGAAATAAGTTGCCAACAGAAGTGACATGTTTTATAAGTGTGTTTGTGTTTTCTATGTTTTTTTTTCTTTGTTTTTAAATGCTTTTAATCATGTAAAGCACATTGAGTTAACTTGTGACGTAAACTCAGAGGCTCGGTTTTAACTTAGCGTGTGTTGAACCTCCTTTCTGGAATATCCACTAGACAAGGAAGGCACACAGGAGACTCAGGAAAACCAAACTCCAGATATCAATACAAAACCAGTATGAACACACAAACACAACACAACATTAACAAAAAATTGTTTCTCTCAAACAGCAGCTTCGACAGCCCCTTAGCCCCCCCCCCCCCCCCCCCCCCCTCCAGCCCCACCTACTAAAAAAACTACTGTTATAAAAGAAATTCAGGCAGCTGTCCCACACAGTTGAGAGGTCCCGGCTGCGTGGAATTTGCATGTTCTTCCCATGCCCGCGTGTGTTTTCTCACATTCCAAAAACATGCATGTTCGGTTAATTCAAGACTCTTAATTGTTCATAGGTGTGAATGGTTGTTGGTCTGTATGTGGTCTGTGATTGACGGCCAACCAATCCAGGGTGGAGTCCGCCTCTTGTCTAAAGTCAGTGGGGATAGGCTTCAGTTCACTCTCAGGCGGTATAGAAAAGGGGTGGATGAATAAAGAATGTAAATGAAAATAATAATTTCACAAAAAAACATTTTCAGTCCTTAACAATGCTGTATCTTGTCTCTCACCAGCTGCCATCCCATGTCAGGGGAGTGTACATGTCTGTCTGGTTGGTCTGGCCTCTACTGCAATGAGACGTGCACGCCAGGATTCTATGGCGAGTCCTGCCAGCAGGTGTGCCAGTGCCAGAATGGTGCAGACTGCCACAGTGGAACAGGAAAATGTGTTTGTGCGCCAGGCTTCACGGTAAACCTGTTCAATATTTTCTCATGTCTGTGAGAGCTTAAGCTAATTATGTGACATCAACGTTAATTAAGATTATTTGTCTTGTTTGATTATGAATACAGGCCTGAACTGATCCCCAGCCAATCGCAGGGCACATATAAACAAACAACCGTTTGCACTCACATTCACACCTACGGGCAATTCAGAGTCTTCAATTAACCTACCATGCATGTTTTGGGGATGTGGGAGGAAAACGGAGTACCCGGAAGAAACCCACGCAGGCACGGGGAGAACATGCAAACTCCACACAGGCGAGGCCGGATTTGAACCCCCGTCCTCAGAACTGTGAGGCAGAGGTGCTAACCAGTCCATCACCGTGCTGCCCGTAGCGTCTTTCCACTTTCCAAAAAAATGCATGTTAGATTAATTGAGACTAAAATGATTGGTTCTTTGTCTGTGTGGACCCTGCGATTGACTGGCGGCCATTCCAGGGTGTACTCGGCCTCTCGCCCACAGTCAGGTGTGTTTGCTGTAGTTTAGATTGGTGTCACTGATAGGCGCGTTTTGCCAGGCTGATATTGACAGGGTATGTCTGATCTCTTCATTGACGCTGCAGTGATATTTCCATCGGTTTTGTACCCATGTGGAAGAGGTCTGATTCTGAGGCTATCCAATTTCATGCATTTGTTCCTCTTTACGTTGCCAAGACAAATATCCAAAACGGGCCACTTGAGAGCAAACAACTGGAATTGTGGCATGTGAACCTTGTAGTTGCCACTAATCTGGTGTAAGTTTTCATTCTTCCAGGGTTTAGACTGTTCAGTTCCGTGCCCAGCAGAATCTCATGGAGTGAATTGCTCCTCCACCTGTAACTGTAAGAATGGAGCTCAGTGTTCACCTGTGGATGGGTCCTGCTTCTGTAAACCAGGTAAGCTGAAAAAGACTAAGTATATTACTTACAGTGGCGTTGGAGTTGGGGTCTAAGAGGATGCAAAATCCTCTTGGATCGTCCACATCCTGGTCATCAGCTCTTCCAGCTCCTGCCCTCAGGTAGGCGCTATCGAACAATGCAAACTAAAACTAGCAGACATTCCAACAGCTTCTTCCCTCTTGCCATTAACTTTTTAAACAGTTAACTTACAATTCCATTGCAACATGCTGCCAATTTTCTGTCTTGAGTTTGTTTGAGTTTCACACTTCTGTCGGGCCAATGGTATATTACGCGTGCACTCACTGTAGTAGTCTCGCCACGCTGCACTATTTGCATATCTGTTGTTGACCGATACTGGCCACTCATGTGCCTGAGTAGCATCAGCACCATTAGCACAATCGACTGAGTAGTATCTGCAACATTTGCACAATCGACATTGTCCCAGATTATCGCACTACTAGTCACTTTAAACTGCATACATTTCTTTTTAAGTCTGCGCCCTTTGCATAATGGTCATTGCACCGGACTATTGTTCTATTAAGTCATTCAAACTGCTCTAATTGCAAGAGGACTCTGCATCCTTTTGCACAATCGTCACAAAAAAAGAAAATTGTACTGGCATTACCAGATAGCAACCTTTTATTGCTCAGTGACTGTTTTTTCAATGTCTTTATGTCTCCAAAGTGTTCTCTGTCAATGGACTGTCTAATGTCGTACTAAAGCGGCTCCAACTACCGGAGACAAATTCCTTGTGTGTTTTTGACATACTTGGCAAATAAAGATGATTCTGATTCTGATTCTGATTAACGCTATTGGTTGGAGTCTCTATGAGAAACATTTTTCAACCAGTTCTCTTAACCAAGGTATTGACACGAGATCTGGGTCCGGTCCCCAGGCGACAGACCGGGCCCATCCTATTCTCCTTAAGGATGATCAAATGATGTTATCCATTTGTAAATAATTATAACGCTTCTTTAAATCAGGGTGGCACGGAGTGGACTGTTCCATCAACTGCCCCAGCGGTACATGGGGTCTTGGCTGTAACATGACCTGTCTTTGTGGGAATGAAGGCGCTTGTGATGCTGTGACTGGTCGCTGTACTTGTGCCGTGGGTTGGAGAGGAAATAAGTGTGACCTGCAATGCCAGGTGACAATACTTAGTGTTTGAATATTTCTCACAAATAAACGCAACGGCATTGTTAGCGGAAGCAAAATCCAATGTATGAAGGGCCGTCAAAAAGCGATGTGCCCAGTTTGATTTAAACTGCTAATTAATTGATTTATTTTTTTTGTCACAGTTTATAGTTTAAAAACTTTTTGGAAGGTTTATTTTGTTGTTGTTGTTGAAGCCTGCATTTTAGGACACAGTACTCTGTCGTGGTACTGAAAATCGGCCATATGATTTATTTTTTTTATTTTTTTGACGAGACAGGAATATTTGGTCGCATATGCGCCCGAATTTATGAATGGTGCAGCCCCCCCCCCCCAAAAAAAAGAGGGTACGGACATGTGCCCGGTCATTTGAGGAAGAAAAAAACATTTCCGCGATTTGAAAGCACACGCATCGAAACCCATCATGGCCTCTAAACCAATCAGAGATAGTGAAGGGCGAGGAACCCCGTCTGATTGGCCGTGTGCGTGCCTGCGTGCCTGCGTGTGTGCTTTTCAAATGCGGGCGCTCGCATACACGAAGCAAAGTTTTCCGGCGGCGAGCTGGGAGCCGCACACAGTTAATGGAATTAGTTCCAAAGCCGAACGCCACCGCAACAATGTGGGAACATTTTGGATTCAAGCTAGATGAACGCGGCCATCCCCCTCACACCAACAGGCTGGTATGTTGAATTTGTATGAAGTTGCAACAAAAACAACATAACTTCAAACTGCAAAGTGACAAAATCCATTTTAAACACAACCATCCCACTCCATTTCTTCAGCTGGGAACAAAAAACACAGCGGGACATTTCCTGTTTCCTGCCAGCTTGTAATTATGGAACCCTTTGCCCAACAATGCAAATGCCAACGTGACGGCTTATATGTTCCACGTATGCTCACTTTATACACAGTATAGCGCACTCCCTTTTGTGAGAGATGTAGCCACTGAACATGTTGGCGAAGCTGCGTATAAAGAAAGGCTGCGCACCTTTGAAAAGTTGTACCAATCTTGAATCAAAACATCTTGCTTTGATCGACTTGTTGTGTCGTTATTAATGTTGCTTACTCGGCCCTTTTTCTTAACCAACTGGAAGCTTACCTGTTAACTTGCCTGTTTATCCCTCTGTATTTAGGTGCACGGTTTGTGAACAGAGCCTATATTTATTTTAAAATCCAATATTGTATTTATTGTGCTACATTCCAATGTCAATGCTCATTATTCTACGAACTAGTAATAAAAGTGAATTGTTCTTCAAAAAGATGTACTTGCATTATTATGCTCTAATGCCATTATTTCAGTGGCATAAATAACATCCAACGATACTATCTTGGATCATGACCATGGTCATTTTTGGGAAAACTATCATCCTGAAAAAATGTGCGCATTGTTTCCACTCACATTGTCTCCAGTGTAAAATGATCTACGTATTGGTTTTGAGCCTGTGATGTTAACATTTGGTGTTCTCTAGGACGGTACCTATGGTCTTGACTGCAAAGAGCTCTGTGACTGTAGCCATGCTGACGTATGCCATCACGCCACTGGGTACTGCCACTGCCTGGCTGGATGGACTGGTAAGGGAAAATAGATCGGGGTCGTCACATAAGTGACATATCACCATTTAAGGGATGGTCGCACATGTTTCTGGGCCACTTCTCTTCGGCAATAAAAGAAAGAAATGAGTTGATATTGTTCAAGACGACACGATTGTGTCTGCGAGCAGGTATCCACTGTGACAGTGTGTGTGCGGAGGGCCGCTGGGGTCCAAACTGCTCCCTAGCCTGTGACTGCAAGAACGGAGCATCTTGCTCCCCTGATGAAGGAACATGTGAGTGTGCACCAGGATACAGAGGCAGCACCTGTCAGAGGAGTAAGTGATGACGTTGTGATGAAGTGCTTTATTTCAGCTTACGACGCTGTACAATTTCTGATGTTTTCAAAGCACAGTAACGGATGTCCAGCCCGCAAATGTCACACTCGCAGGTCAAAACATGCTGTTCAACTTATTGTTAATATTTGGAAATAATAGTCACTGAATTATTCTGTTTCGCTTTCAATCTGTGAGAAAATGAAAATGCAAAGTGCACTTGAAAATTTGCTGCAGTCATGAAGGAGACGCAGAGAGCTCTCATGTGACACGCTCTGGGGTTGTGTGCAATTCTGGAGATATATTTGAACTGAAATTATTTTTTTTTTTTTTTTTTGGGACGTTTGCTGTGGTAATTAACATTGAAGTGAGCATTGGACATGAATAACATGAACTAATCTTTGGGTTCCTTTTTTTCTGTACAGTATGCTCTCCAGGTTACTTTGGTCACCGCTGTAGTCAGACGTGTCCCAAGTGTGTCCACAGTAATGGACCATGCCACCATGTCAGTGGACAGTGCGACTGTCTGCCAGGCTTTAAGGGGGGCCTTTGCAATGAGGGTGAGCATTCCACCCGGCAGCTACGACCTCCTTTTACCAAAGTATATTGACGGTTTCTAATAGTTAAACGACAACTCGGGCATTTAAAAAAAAAAATTTGATCAATAACGGTAAAGGTTTTTTTTTTTGTTTGGTTTTTTTTTATGCCGCCTTGGTTTTTCTGGGTACATTTCTCCCACATGGTGGTGGCCAATTCAAATAGGCTTCTTTTCATAACGGTAAAGACAAAAGTGCATAACAGTGAAGGGATTAATAGCTTCATGAGAATCGTGTGAGTTTCGTGTGAGCGACATCACTGATCCTAACTACTCACTAAACCCATCACACGCTTGTCTTTATACAATCGTAATAACGGTAAAGACGTAATACTTCTGACATTTTCACAGATTTATCTCACAAGTACCATTTATTTTGCTCTCTGCTACTCATCCTCCCACATCAGTCACAGATGCCTCTGGCGTATTGCAACAACATAGTGAGGCTTCCTCCAGTGCCATTAACGTTAAAGATAGCTTGAGAGACAAATAAGGACCGTTTGTAAAAGAACAAAAAAAACAAAAAAAAGGGAATTTGCATTAGTTTTCATGGAAAAGGCATATTAAGTAATCGGAGAAAAATCCTATATACTGTATCCCAAAAAGTCATTAGCATCTCATAGATCATTTTACACTTCAAACAATGTGAGTCCCAGGATGCATGTGTCTGGAAACAATGAGTCCCAGCCCTGGAACAATTGGTCCCTGCAACTTATCATCACGGACTACAGATACGGTAATCCTCCTATCTAAGCTAAAATATAGTTTAGATAAATACAAAAAATATAAATAAAACACACTTGGGGCTGTGTTCACAAAAATTGCACTTACACAAACATAAAAAATTTAGTCGCACTCTAGAAAAAAATGTATACGCCGGATTTCCAGCACCACGGCGGAATACTAATCGATGGCGTTGCGTCCTCCGACGCAAATTGATCTTACTTTATGCGTCCCTGCATATTTTTGTGCGTCTCAAACACGGGACGCACATCAAACGAGATCCCCTGCATCTTCAGAAAACATGCTGAACTTCTGAACGGTAAAGACATTTTGGCATTCAAAGTTTTCTTATAATTATGACCTTTTGATGGATAACTGCCAATATTTCCAATACTCATATCAGTCAAATGAATTGATTTTCCAAAGGAAATTTGGTGGGTCATGTCTTTCCCGTTTTTGATCAAATCATATAAAAATGACCCAACTATCAATGATACCGTTTAGTCCCTGCACTGCAACATTTCTGCTGTTTAGAAACATGGCTAAGAAAGACATATCTTATTATGTAGTGTGTCCCAGCGGTTACTACGGGAAGAAGTGTGCCTTGAGCTGCAGGTGCACCAACAACGGCACCTGTAACCCTATTGATGGCTCCTGTCAGTGTTTTCCAGGATGGATCGGCAGTGACTGCTCTCAGCGTTAGTTCACTCAGTTGACTTATATACAGTGTAAAATGGGTGGTACTGGTGTGCTGCATTACATTTCTGTTTCCCTGCACATCAAATCACACGGAGTCTTGTCTGTGTGTTGCAGCATGTCCTCCTGCTCATTGGGGACCCAACTGCATCCACACATGTAACTGTCACAACGGAGCCTACTGCAGTGCCTATGATGGGGAATGCAAGTGCACCCCAGGATGGACCGGCCTTTACTGCACACAACGTCAGTCCACTGCACAAGGACTTGAGCTTTCCCTTCACAGTCACAGCCAATTACCTGTTTTGTTTTGTTGTTGTTGTTATTTTCCCCATTAGATGAATGTTTTGGCTTGAGAAAATGTCTTGTCTACCTCACAGGTTGTCCTTTAGGGTTTTATGGGAAGGATTGTTCTCAGTCATGCCAGTGCAGGAATGGAGCAGACTGTGATCACATCTCTGGTCAATGCACCTGCCGCACTGGCTTCATGGGTCAACACTGTGAACAAAGTACGTAAACACTTTTGTTATTTGCAGCAACTATCCCTAAAAATAAAGGGTTTATTTATCCAAAAGAAACGCTATTGGAACTAGTTGTAAGAACGCTTCTAGTCTTGGTGACCCTCTAGTGACTCGTCTGACTCAGTTCCAACTCAGGGGTAGTAGGAATCAGAGTATGCATTGTTGTGTCTCTCTTTGTTTGACTGGCGACCAATCCAGGCTGTATTGCAATTTTGCCCCAAAGTCCAAGAACATAGTATGCATCTCCCGCGCAAACCTGAACAGGATAACCAATGTAAAAATTGGAATGGACAAAAGGATGGCTTTTTACTCACTTACTTGGAAAAACCAATGGCAAATAAGAATATTAATTGTCTGTGACTTTCAGCTCCACCCATCAAGTCATTTGCGTAATTTGCTTGCCACAGCTTTTCCCTTCCTGTTTACCCTCCCTATAATCTGGGACCCCCAGTGGAAAGCTTCTGTAGCTGTATATTGGGGCCAGGAATTGAACATGAGCCATATGCATGAAAGGCAGCAGCATGTACCACTTCACTACCAGTTTACCACCACCTTAAGGGAGACTTTTTGCACCCCTATCAATTATGTATGGTGTGATTCTATATCTATTCTTAATACACCCAATTCACAAAATTATTAAAAGGTATGGCTTCCAAAACAGGAAATGGTCAACTGGGATTATGGCATCGAACACCAAGTACCAAATAAACAAAGAAATCTGGGTCCACACTCACTCACAAGGTACTAGTACCACAGTCTAAAGCACGTAGCAAGCCTGATGTTCTTCGTGCACAAATTTGCCAGACGGCGCAAAGAATCAGCCTTCAATCCAAACCAGGAGCAGGAGAACGGGCTCTCCACACATCCAGCAGAGTGGTTTCCTGACTGCTCACAATTTACCACGACTGCTCCTGTTGTGCATCCAGTGTGTACGAACATGCAGCGAAAACGGGTTGTTTACTGTGAAAGAATGTACAAAAAGCTCAAAACGTTCGGTGAAACTGCTTCCCTCCGGCATGTGCTCAAGCATTGTCATGCTACATCTCCCTGCGGCGAAGTAGGTTCAGTTGAAATAAGTCCCGCCCCTTGATCTCAAAATAACTCACATTGGATGAATTACCCAATGATAATACAGATAATACGTTTACCTTGTAACTTGAATAACACATTACTTATACAACCCCAATTCCAATGAAGTTGGGACGTTGTCCATCCATCCATTTTCTCCCGCTTATCCGAGGTCGGTCGCGGGGCAGTAGCTTTAGCAGGGACGCCCAGACTTCCCTCTCCCCAGCCACTTCATCCAGCTCTTCCGGGGGATCCCGAGGCATTCCCAGGCCAGCCGAAGGATGTAGTCTCTCCAGCGTGTCCTGGGTCGTCCCCGGGGTCTTCTCCTGGTGGGACGTGCCCAGAACAACTCACCGGGGAGGCGTCCAGGAGGCATCCGAATCAGATGCCCCAGCCACCTCGTCTGGCTCCTCTCGATGTGGAGGAGCAGCGACTCTACTCTGAGGTCCTCCCGGATGACCGAGCTTCTCACCCTATCTCTAAGGGAGAGCCCGGACACCCTGTGGAGGAAACTCATTTCGGCCGCTTGTATCCGAGGTCTTGTTCCTTCGGTCACGACCCAAAGCTCGTGACCATAGGTGAGGGTAGGAACGTACATCGACTGTTAAATCGAGAGCTTCGCCTTTCAGCTTAGCTCCTTCTTTACCACAACAGACCGATAAAAAGTTCGCATCACTGCAGACACTGCACCGATCCGCCTGTCGATCTCCCGTTCCATTCTTCACTCACTCGTGAACAAGACCCGAAGGATCTGGAACTCCTCCACTTGGGGCAGGATCTCATCCCCAACCTGGAGAGGGCACGCCACCCTTTTCCGACTGTGGACCATGATCTCAGATTTGGAGGTGCTAATTCTCATCCCAGCCCCTTCACACTCGGCTGCGAACTGCTCCAGTGAGAGTTGGAGATCACGGGTTGATGAAGCCAACAGAACCACATCATCTGCAAAAAGCAGACATGCAATACTGAGGCCACTAAACCGGAACCCCTCTCCACCTCGGCTGCACCTTGAAATTCTGTCCATAAAAGTTATGAACAGAATCGGTGACAAACTCCTTGGCGGAGTCCAACCCTCACCGGAAACGAGTCCGACTTACTGCCGGACATACAGGGACCGAACAGCCCGTATCAGGGGGTTTGGCACCCCATACTCCCGAGGCACCCCCAACAGGACCCCCCGAGGGGCACGGTCGAACCCCTTCTCTAAGTCCACAAAACAGCAATGGAGGAGCGGAACACGGTCCACTCAGACTTGATGTACCCCAACGTACAGGAGCCGAGCCAAGGGACAATAAGTATACCCACACCTGCTCGGCACCTCTCATCGTGGGCAACTCCAGAGTGGAAGAGAGTCCAACCGCTCTCGAGGGACTGGTACCAGAGCCCAAGCTGTGTGTGGAGGTGAGTCCGACTATATCTAGTCAGAACTTCTCGACCTCACACACCAGCTCGGGCTCCTTCCCTGCCAGACATTCCACGCCCCTATCGCCAGCTTCTGTAGCCGGGGATCGGATCGCCAAGGTCCCCGCCTTCGGCCACCGCCCAGCTCGCACTGCACCCGACCCCTGTGGCCCCTCCCACAGGTGGTGAGCCCATGGGAAGGGGGACCCACGTTACCCTTTCGAGCTATGTCCGGCCCGGCCACCAGGTGCTCGCCTTCAAGCCCCACCTTCAGGCCTGGCTCCAGAGGAAGGCCCCGGTCACCCCCAGCCGGGCAAGGGAAACCTCGATCCATTTGTTTCTTTCTTCATAGGGGTTTTTGGAGCCGTGCTTTGTCTGGTCCTTCACCGAGGACCTGTTTTGCCCCAGACAACTTAGCTCCTAGGATCATTGGGACGCACAAACACCTCCACCACAATATGGTGACGGCTTCCAGGAGGGGGGAAATGGGGTTGTATATTGTATATACTCGTGAATTGAGCTGTATCTTATCCACAGGACATCATGCGACTTATTTATTTATGATTATTAATATTTATTATTACAGTAATTGGTTCATACTTGATGGGTGGGCAGGCACTTCTGAGCGCCACCTTTATTATACAAGTGATTAAAAAGCCTATTTTCCATCTCATGTCACCTTTCAAATCATATTCATATTAAAAGAATGTTTACATGGATCCCCTAAATTGGTGCATCTAGTGTATGTATATTTAATGCACATGTTGGTGGCATGAAATACAAGTAAAATGATGGCGAGTAAATGTCAACTATAGGAATCTGAATGAAAACACACAATGTTGATTACAATTGCTCGAGGTGGCGATAATGATCACGATATGATAACTATTTGCTCACCTTTCAATCTCACTTATTCTAGAGTGTCCTCCTGGTTCATATGGTTACGGATGCCGGCAAGTGTGTGACTGTCTCAATAACTCCACTTGTGATCACATCACTGGTACATGCTACTGTAACAATGGCTGGAAGGGAGCACGCTGTGACCAAGGTGAGCAAATGAATTTCTATTGGCTACAGTAATCCCTCGCTCTATCGCGGTTGATGTATTACGGATTCATTGCATCACTGATTTTTTTTCTTTTTTTTAAAGGTCAGTGTAGTGCAGTTACTCACCTGCTCATCCTTGATACGGTCAGCTTCACAGGCTAAATGATTTAAATGTGGCGGCAATGATTCATAGAAGGTCAATTGGGCTCTTGTTCCTAGCAGAAAAACACACCTTACTACTGAGTATATGCAACTTAGACATTTGGTAAATCACCAAGTTGCTTGACGGTGCAAAGGACATGGCCGGAAAGTAACTGTTTAAAACACAATCCACAGTCAGTTATTTTGTATGAAATAAATTCACAAATACCAATCTTAGCCTGACAAATAGTTAATGCACACACTCATAACAATGTCGACTGGAACAAATGCAAATAGCGATCAACATTTAGCTTTATTTTCTACAACTACAGTACTGTAGTTTAAAACGTCACCGCAATGAATTCTGGGTAGCTATAATGCTTTTTGCTGACTACATTGGTGTAAGGAATGCTGCAAATGATTGTTCACACCATGTCCACATGGGCTGTTGATCAAATCACTCAAACAGGACATGCCCAATAGGCATGTGTGTGTGTGGATGGTGACCTCAAGTGGACCAACAATATACCTGTACCTCTCTAAAGTGCAGTTTCACAAATCAGCATTGAATTGCATATATGAAACTTAGAAATGTATCGAGTCGTATAATAAATAGTTTGGTCACGACGTCATGGATTCCATTGACTGAAGAACGTAACCCCCCGCAATCAACGAGGGTTTACTGTGATATTCATTCTACACACATGAAAGGCTGAACGTTGACACTGCTTTCTCATCCTGTTGTCTGTAGCCGGCGTTGTCATTGACAGCCTCAACACTTTCACAAGTGCTGCAGTGCAGGTGGACACCTACCAAATCGGAGCAATTGCAGGAATTATTGTACTGGTGCTGCTTGTGCTCTTCCTCCTCCTCCTCTTCATCATCTACAGAAAGAAACAGAAAGGAAAAGAACCCCCCATGCCAGCAGTGACTTACACTCCCGCCATCAGGGTGACTACTGACTACACCATCACAGGTACCATCACAACGTACAGTGTTGACTTGGCAACCGTGCCAAAATATATTTTTTTAATTTTAGTGAATGTAGTTAATGTAAAGGACAAAGACGTTACGACAAAAACAATGAGATAAGACACTAATAATTTTTGCCCTTCGTTTGTATATGTCCCACTGGATTATATTAATAGGGACGAAGTGACTGCACAATTACGTCAATAACAATTTTGAGTGCAGTCCTATACAGTCCGATAGGCCAACACGCTCCTATACTTTCTAATTTTAAACGAAAGGTGGTGACATTTTTTACAGGTAAGGTACATACAGTACTTTAGATTTATGGTCTGCGTTCTGCAGGAACTAGATACTAGATTTAGGAACTAGATTTGACACTGTCACTTAGGCCTGTCACGATAACTACGATATCGACTTATCGTAATTCGGTACACCCTTGCTGGTGTTGGCTCCGTCCAATACTCCACACTCCACAGCCTTGCTCCATATGCAGCAAGTAGAGTCACACAAGAGAGACACTTTAGGGAAAGTTAACTGTTTGTTGTTGCGAGCTAACAAGCTAGCCTGCGAGCTAACGGGTTAAACTCAACAGCTCGCCCCACCGCGGCAATGTCGTTTAAAACATCAGCGCTTCGCTCCACGTTGTTCTGTGTGTCAGTCTTCGATTAACACAAACACGGGAACGTTAACTGTTAATAAGCACACTTCAGTGGCACACGTTATTCAGCCACTAGTTGACGACAGCGAATGTCGACATATATTTGATTGACAGGTGAAGGACTCGTTTTCAGCGGACCAACCACACAGTACCCGAGTCTACGTGGATACTTTTTTGTCATTCCGATTTAAATCATTCCGATCGCTAGCCAGCTGTTAACATGTGACGAGATCTATTCCGATCGAGTGTATACACTAGATTTAATTGGAACAGTCGTGTGACATGCGCACTTCGTCGTGAACGTCATGTCATTTATCAAGATGGAGGTCCGTCGTCTATTCATCACAGTAGTTGGGATTGTGCCCTGGGATTGGCTGGCAACCAGTTCAGGGTGTACCCCGCCTCCCGCCCGAAGATAGCTGGGATAGGCTCCAGCACGCCCGCGACCCTAGTGAGGAGAAGCGGCTCAGAAAATGGATGGATGGATGGATGGATGGATAGTTTATTGGATAGGGATTGTTTTTGTTTATTTTAAAACAACTTATGATTAAAAACAACTTATAAGTAGTTAAAAACAAGATCTCTGTCGGGACCCACCATATTTACGGCGTGCGGAAACGATGACATCACCCCGCATTCATGTTGAGAGGAAGCATGCGCTTATTATAATCGGAATAAAGATGATTCTGATTCTGATTCTGAATAGAAGGTTCCATATAAATCAGGCTAGTCTTGCAGCACATCACAGGTCTACTGTCATTTTGTAAGGTTTTGCAAGCAGCAAGCATTAGGTGGACGCAAGTGCAGGGAAGGAGGCAAGGAAGGCAGGAGTTCAGGGGAATATTTAAAAAAAAATAATAATAATAATAATTCCAGGCCTGGAGTTGGGGCTTGAAGGAAAGCGCCTGGTGGCCGGGCCTGCACCCATGGGGCCGAGTGCAGTGGGCCCCTCCCACCTGTGGGAGGGGCCATAGGGGTCGAGTGCAGTGCGAGCTGGACGGTGGCCGAAGGCGGGGACCTTGGCGATCCGATCCCCGGCTACAGAAGCTGGCTCTAGGGACGTGTAATGTCACCTCTCTGGCAGGGAAGGAGCCCGAGCTGGTGAGGTCGAGAAGTTCCGACTAGATATAGTTGGACTCGCCTCCACGCACAGCTTGGGCTCTGGTACCAGTCCTCTCGAGAGCGGTTGGACTCTCTTCCACTCTGGAGTTGCCCACGGTGAGAGGCGCCGAGCAGGTGTGGGCATACTTATTGCTCCCCGGCTCGGCGCCTGTACGTTGGGGACGAGAAGGTAGCCTCCATCCGCCTTTGGGTGGGGGGACGGGTCCTGACTGTTGTTTGTGCCTATGCACCAAACACCAGTTCAGAGTACTCACCCTTTTTGGAGTCCTTGGAGGGGGTGCTGGAGAGCGCTCCCGCTGGGTACTCCATCGTTCTGATGGGGGACTTCAATGGTCACGTGGGCAATGACAGTGAGACCTGGAAGGGCGTGATTGGGAGGAACGGCCCCCCCCCGATCAGAACCCGAGCGGTGTTCTGTTATTGGACTTCTGTGCTCGTCACGGATTGTCCATAACGAACACCATGTTCAAGCATAAGGCTGTCCACACGTGCACTTGGCACCAGGACACCCTAGGTCGCAGTTCAATCATCGACTTTGTGGTCATGTCATCGGACTTGCGGCCGCATGTCTTGGACACTCGGGTAAAGAGAAGGGCGGAGCTGTCAACTGATCACCACCTGGTGTTGAGTTGGCTCCGATGGTGGGGGAAGATGCCGGTCCGACGTGGCAGCCCCAAACATATTGTGAGGGTCTGCTGGGAACGTCTGGCGGAATCCCCTTTCAGAAGGAGTTTCAACTCCCACCTCCGACAGAACTTTGCTCATGTTCCGGGGGAGGCGGGGGAAATTGAGTCCAAGTGGACCACGTTCCGCGCCTCCATTGCTGAGGCGGCCGACCGGAGCTGTGGCCGTAAGGTGCTCGGCGCCTGTCATGGCGGCAATCCCCGAACCCGTTGGTGGACACCAACGGTGAGGGATGCTGTCAAGCTGAAGAAGTAGTCCTATCGGGCCTTTTTGGCCTGTGGGACTCCTGAGGCAGCTGATGGGTACCCGCTGGCCAAGCGGGATGCAGCTTTGGTGGTCGCTGAAACTAGGGCATGGGAGGAGTTAGGTGAGGCCGTGGAAAAAGTCTTTCGGACGGCTTCGAGGAAATTATGGTCCACCATCCGACGTCTCAGGAGGGAAAAGCAGTGCACCATCAACACTGTGTATAGTGGGGATGGGGCGTTGTGAGTCGGTGGAGAGAATACTTCGAAGACCTCCTCAATTCCACCGACACGCCTTCCCATGAGGGAGCAGAGTCTGGGTTCTCTGAGGTGGGCTCTCCTAACTCTGGGGTTGAGGTCACCGTTAAAAAGCTCCTCGGTGGCAAGGCCCCAGGGGTGGATGAGATTCGCCCGGAGTTCCTCAAGGCTCTGGATGCTCTGGGCTGTCCTGGTTGACACGCCTCTGCAACATCGCGTGGACATCGGGTACAGTGCCTCTGGATTGGAAGACTGGGGTGGTGGTCCCCCTTTTTAAGAAAGGGGACCGGAGGGTGTGTTCCAACGACAGGGGGATCACACTCCTCAGCCTCCCTGGTAAGGTCTATTCAGGGGTGCTGAGAGGAGGGTCCGTCGGGAAGTTGAATCCCAGATTCAGGAGGAGCATTGTTGTTTTCGTCCTGGCCGTGGAACAGTGGACCAGCTCTACACCCTCGGCAGGGTCCTCGAGGGTGCATGGGAGTTTGTCCAACCAGTCTACATGTGTTTTGTGGACTTGGAGAAGGCGTTCGACCGTGTCCCTCGGGTGGTCCTGTGGGGGGTGCTTCGGGAGTCTGGGGTACCGAACCCCATGATACGGGCTGTCCGGTCCCTGTACGACCGGAGTCAGAGTTTGGTCCGCATATCCGGCAGTAAGTCGGACTCGTTTCCGGTGAGGGTTCGACTCCGCCAAGGCTGCCCTTTGTCACCGATTCTGTTCATAACTTTTATGGACTGAATTTCTAGGCGCAGCCAAGGCGTACAGGGGGTCCGGTTTGGTGGCCTCAGTATTGCATCTCTGCTTTTTGCAGTGGTTCTGTTGGCTTCATCAAACCGTGACCTCCAACTCTCATTGGAGCAGTTCGCAGCCGAGTGTGAAGCGGCTGGGATGAGAATCAGCACCTCCAAATCTGAGACCATGGTCCTCAGTCGGAAAAGGGTGGCGTGCCCTCTCCAGGTCGGGGATGAGATCCTGCCCCAAGTGGAGGAGTTCAAGTATCTTGGGGTCTTGTTCACGAGTGAAGGAAGAATGGAACGGGAGATTGACAGGCGGATCGGTGTAGCGTCTGCAGTGATGCGGACTTTGTATCGATCCGATGTGGTAAAGAAGGAGCTAAGCCGAAAAGTGAAGCTCTCGATTTACAGGTCGTTCTATGTTCCTGCCCTCCCCTATGGTCACGAGCTGTGGGTCGTGACCGAAAGAACGAGATCCCGGATACAAGCGGCCGAAATGAGTTTCCTCCGCAGGGTGTCCGGGCTCTCCCTTAGAGATAGGGTGAGAAGCTCGGTCATCCGGGAGGATCTCAGAGTAGAGCCGTTGCTCCTTCACATCGAGAGGAGCCAGATGAGGTGGCTGGGGCATCTGATTCGGATGCCTCCCGGACGCCTCCCTGGTGAGGTGTTCCGGGCACGTCCCACTGGGAGGAGACCCCGGCGACGACCCAGGACACGCTGGAGAGACTACATTCTTCGGCTGGCCTGGAAACGCCTCGGGATCCCCCCGGAAGAGATGGATGAAGTGGCTGGGGAAAGGGAAGTCTGGGCGTCCCTGCTAAAGCTACTGCCCCCGCGACCCGACCTCAGATAAGCGGTAGAAGATGGATGGATGGATGGATATTTTTCGCCACAAACACTATACAAAGGTACGGGATAGCAGGAGCAAAAAATACTCGAATGACAGAAGTCCGAAAGGTAGGATACAAACTGAATAGATTAGCAGGGGGAGCTCACCGCTATAGACAGGCAACAGGACACATGAGTACATGCAACATTTGTCAGTGGTCAGAGACCAAATGAAAGAAAAACGGGCAACGAAATACAGACTGACGAGACAACAAGGCACACCTGAACAAGACACAAATGGATGGAGAGAGCTACTGTAAATAGCTAATACACAAGGGTAGCAGGGATGACAAGAACAGGATACATAGAAAAATGAACCAAAACTAAATCACAACATAAGGAAACTAATAATCTTTATGTCATGTTAAACCAAAAATTAAAAAATGGATCATGTTACAGAGATCCATTAGATTTTTGTGGACTCATGCTAAGGCAGCTCGGATTGATGGGACTCACGCAGTGCATGCTCTAATCATTATTTCAACATTGTTCACTTTTCAGATGCTCATCTACCAAGTGACCTTCACCCCAGTAACTACTTCTCCAACCCCAGCTACCATACGCTGACCCAGTGCACCAGCCCGCAACATAATAACTCTCCATACGGAAAAGTACTGTATTTTTTTATACATAAATATACATCGGATGACTGTTCTGTATAGGTCATTTTAATTGTATTTTTGTACTTTATAGGCCAAGAATAAAATGTTTGTGAACTTAAAGAATGTAGAAGAAAGAAAGAGATATCCTCTTGCTGATGCCACTGGCACATTGCCGGCAGGCTGGAAACATAGGGACTGCTTCAATGAACTGGGTGAGCAATAAACTGTACGTTGGCTTTAGTTGAATTGTTCACTCCACATGAAAGTTTCAACATTTCCACTGCACCCGTATGGATCATTGAATATTGTATCCCACTTCAGCTGTCAGTATTTTTTGTACATATAACACAGGTCATAGTTTGGATCCCATAAATGAGTGTGCTTGTAACAGTATTCTAATAATTTACTCCTCCCTGAGGCGTCACCATATTGTAGTAGAGGGGTTTGTGTTTCCCAATGATCCTATGAGGTCAGTTGTATGGGGCTTTATGCCCGCGTTAGAGTCACCCATGCCAAACAGCTCCTAGGTGAGGGACCATACAAAGCATGGCTAAAAAAAACAAACCTATAATGCACACTAACATTGGAAGGTGTTTCCAAGAGAGGGGCAGAGCTGTAAACTGATCACCACCTGGAGGTGTATTGCCCCGATGGTGGGGAAAGATCCAGACCCAAATGTATTGTGAGGGTATGCTGGGAACGCCTGGCAGAGTCCCCTGTCAAAAGGAGTTTAACTCCCACCCCTGACACGACTTCGACCAAGTGTCCTGTGGGAGGCCTGGGACATTGATTCCAAGTGAGCTGTGTTCCGTGCCTTCATTGTTGAGGCGGTCAACCGGTGGCTGCAATCCCCAAACCTGTTAGTGGACACCAGCGGTGAGGGATGCCGTCAAGCTGAAGAAAAAGTCATATCAGGACTTTTGGGTTGCTGAGGCATGGGAGGAGCTCAGTGAGGCCATGGAGAGCAACATCTGGACTGCTTTGAGGTAGTTCTGGTCCACCATCCAGCGTCTCAGGAGGATAAAGAAGTGCACCATTCACATTGTGTATAGTGGGGATGGGGCGCTGCCTACCGCGATTCAGGACATTGTGAGTCGGTAAGGGAGAATACTACTTAAACCTCCTCAATAGCAGCATCTGGGGACTCTTAAATCGGGCTCTCCTATCTCTGGGATTGAGATAAAAAAGCTCTCCAGTGGCAGGGACCCAGTTGTGTATGAGAGCCGCCCAGAGTTCCTAAGGGCTCCGGGTGTTGCCCAACTGTCATGTTGGATAGACCTCTGCAACATCGCGTGGGCATTGGTGATAGTTCCTCTGGATTGGCTGCCCGGGGTGGTCGTCCACGTTTTTAAGAAGTAGGGTGTGCTCCAACTTCAGGGGGATCACACACCTCAGCCCCCTTGGTAAGGAGGAAGGTCCGTCTCTGTCAAGAAGTCAAAGGTCCGTCAAGAAGTCGAATCTCAGCTTTATGAGGAGCAGTGTGTTTTTCATCCTGGCCGTGGAACAGTGGACAAAGTCAACACCCTCAGCTGGGTTCTAGAGGGTGCAAGGGAGTTTGCCTAACCAGTGTTTTGTGGTCTTGGAAAAGCCATTCTACCATGTCCCTCTGGGAGTTGTACGGGGGGTGGTTCAGGAGTGTGGAGCACCGGACCCCCTGGTACTGGCTGTTCGGTCCCTGTATCACCGGTGTCAGTTTGGTCTGCATTGCCAGCAGTAAGTAGGGGTCGTTTCCAGCGAGGAATTGACTCCGCCAAGGCTGCCCTTTGTCACTGATTCTGTTCATAACCTTTAGGGACAGAATTTCTATGTGCGGCGGCTGAGGCGCTGAGGGTGTACAGTTTGTGGCCTCAGTATTATGTCCCTGCTTTTTGTAGATTATGTGGTTCTGTTGGCCGCAATCTTCAACTCTCGAGTCTGAAGCAGTTGGGATGACAATCAGCACCTCCACATCTAAGGCCGTGGTCATCAATCAGAAAAGGGTGGAGTGCCCTCATCAAGGATCATTAAGTCTGGTTCATGACTGAGGGAAGCACGGAGCACTTTGTTGCAGTGTCTGCAGTGATTTGGACATCTGCATCTGTCGTGGTGAGGAAACTCTCCATTTACCGGTCGATCTGCGTTCCACCCTCACATATGGTCACAAGTTGTGGGTCGTGACCTAAAGAACAAGATCACGAATACAAGCAAACCAAAATGAGTTTCCCCTGCTGGGTGTCTGGGCTCTCCCTGGGAGATAGGCTGAGTAGCTCAGTCATCCGGGGGTCTCAGAGTTGAGCCGCTGCGAGAGGAACCAGATGAGGTGGCTTGGGCATCTGGTTAGGATGCCACTTGGTGAAGTTTTCCAAGCTTGTCCCATTGGGATGAGGCCCCCGTGGGATGACTCAGGACAAGCGGAAGAGTCTGGGATTCCCTGCTTAAACTGCTACCTCCACAACCTGACCCTGGATAAGCGGAGGATGGATGGCTGGATGGATGGATGGATGGAGCAGATGATTGGCCTTTGCAGTCTTGAGGTCTGGCCCCCCAAAAAAGGAATGATGAGACACAACGGAACAATACAGAACACTGCATTCAGTGTCATAATCCTCCCCACCTTTAAATAGTATTTTGAGATCAAAGCATTTGCTACAGAAGGTAAAAACATTTTTTAGACTTAGCTCTTTATTATTTTAGGCGAGTGTATTGTATGCTATTGGCTCGTATTCAAAGCAACACTTTTAGCATTGAAATGTTCCATTAGCTCATTTTATGGAGAACAGTCCAATTTTCATATTTGAAAATACACATATTTGCGCACACCCATAACTTTAGATAAGTATTTTTATCTTTGTTTATCTTATTTTCTTTGATTTTATCATCTTATTCTATTTATGTTTCACAAGTCTTGGGACTTATTGGACTAATCTCGGACCTCAGGTATCCTATTTTGTGCCATATCATGTGTAAATGTGTGTTGATATGACAAATTCCTTGAATGATAATGAGCCCACATGTCCCAATCTTCCAAGGACATGCAACACAAAATCTTAAGGTTGAAAATGCATGATCACACTCTTAGCTAACCACAGTAGCGACAGAACTAATTTCACTTCCATTTATTTCTTCCTGTAAACCAGGAGCTTATGGAGTAGACAGAAGATGCATGGGAAAGTCTCTGCGAGGTAAATTCTGAAGATAGACACGCTGAAATTAGCCACTTTTTGCCAGGTTAATGCTGATTGTTTTTCACACTGTTTCATTGTGCAGACCTGGTGAAAGGCATACCGTATCATGGAAGCTCCAGCTCCCTGAACAGCTCTGAAAACCCATATGCCACTATCAAAGACCCCCCAATACTGACAACGAAAAACCCTGAATGTGGCTATGTGGAAATGAAGTCACCCACCAGACGGGATTCACCCTACGCTGAAATCACTAGCAGCAGTAGTCTGATCAATAACAGGAATGTCTATGAAATTGGTGAGGAACCAGTGTTGGGGGAAAAAAAAAAATCTTTTTGATTACCGTGTATAAAAATAGCATCCTGGAAGTCCAATCCCTTGTATTTTTACTTGATGTAAATCATGTCAGTTAATAACGTTCACCCAATGTAAGATTCACTAACGAATGGACAAATGGAAACTAGATCTAGAGTGAGTTCCAAAGCAAAATGCTTTACTGCTTTATTTGATTACATTAGTGCTGTCGCCATGTGTACTGCAGTTAATGAGTTTCTCCTAGTGCGCCACAGCCTGCAAGCATAAATGGGCATCGAGAAGAAACCGTCTTCATACAAAATTGAAATCTGACACGTTTTATTTGCACTGTCAATCCAAAACTCCGTTTTTGAATTTGTGGCCAAATATTTGGGCCATTTTCTGTTTCACTAACTTTGCTGCTCCAACGTTTTTAAAGAGCGTGTTTCCGTTAAGCACGAAAAAACAATAACGCACAGTTTTAAATAAAACAAATAAATCAAAGAGTGCGGAGAAAAATCATGAATGTGAAAACTGAATCAGCAAAGTTAGTTAAATACAAACTTTAGCTACGATTTGTTGCTAACATCTAGGATTTACCACAGGTTACATTTTGATAGGATGTGTGTAACTACAGTAATCCCTCGCTGTATCTCGGTTCCCTTATCACAGGTTCAGCGCATTGCTGATTATTATTATTATTATTATTATTATTATTTTTGATATTGGTCGTGCAGTAATTCACCTGCACATTTGCTGATACAGTTAGCTTTATTGGCCATATGATTCTAATGTGGCAACAGTGATTCATATGGGGTTAATTGGGCTCTTATTTTTGGCAGAAAAAGAAACCTTACCGAGTAATACACACACATACATTTGGTAAGACACCAAATTGCTTGAGAATACAAAGAACCGAACCGGAAAGTGACTGTTTAAAACACAAGCCAGTCAAAGGTTTATGAATTAAAATCACAAATACCAACCGGTGGCACTGCGCAGCTGCCTCACAGTTCTGAGGACCCGGGTTCAAATCCGGCCTCGCCTGTGTGAAGTTTGCATGTTCTCCCAACGCCTGCGTGGGTTTTTTTCTGGGTAGTCCGGTTTCCTCCCACATCCCAGAAACATGAATGGTAGATTAATTGAAAACTCTAAATTGCCCGTAGGTGTGTGAGTGCGAATGGTTGTTTGTTTATATGTGCCCTGTGATTGGCTGGCGAACAGTTCAGGGTGTAAAAAGCCTTTCGCCCAGAGTCCAGCACGCCCGCGACCCTAGTGAGAATAAGCCGTACAGAAAATGGATGGATGGATGGAAATACAAACCTTACCCTGACGAATATCTAACGCACACACTCATTACAATATCGACAGGAACAAATGCAGGTGAAGAGCAACGTTTAGCTTGATTTTCTACAACCACAGTACTGTAGTTAAAAACATCACCGCAATAAATTCTGGGTTCCCATGTTTTTTCACTGACTACATTGCCAGGACCTTCAGTGTGAGAAACGGGGCCAATGCTCAAGGCATGAAATTGCCTGTTTTTATTTTTATTTTTATATATATCAAAAGATAAGAGATTAGCAGTTCATCTTTTATTTCCAGGTATCACATTTGCTCGCAATTGTGTGACTCAAACATTTGCATTCTTCTTTTGTGATGTTGTAGACTTTATATGCAGTAACATTTCTCGGCATAAATACAGCGCCGTGAAAAGGTATTGGCCCCCTTCTCAGATTCTTAGATTTTTGCATAGTTTCCACACTTCAAGATTCATCAAACAAATGTAGACATCAGACAAATAACCCATAACCCAAGTGAACTTAAAATGCTGTTTTTAAATGGTAATATCATTTATTAAGGGAAAAAAAGTATTCAATGTTACCTGGCCTTGTGTGAAAAGGTAATGGCCCCCAAAATCTAATAACTGGTTGGGCCATTCTCAGCAGCAACAACTGAAATCAAGCATTTTCTAAATCTGGACATGAGTCTTTCACATCTCTGTGGAGATATTTTGGCCCACTCTTCCTGACAGAATTGTTTTGATTCAGCAAAAATTGAGGGTTTTCGAGCATGAACTGCCTTTTTAAGGTCATGCCACTGCATTTCAATCGGATTCAAGTCCAGACTTTGATTAGTCCAGACTCCAAAACCTTCCTTTCGTGTTTTTAAGCCATACAGAAGTTGACTTGCTGGTATGTTTTGGATTGTTATTCTGCTGCAGAACCCAAGTCCGCTTCATTTTGAGGTCACGAACTGATGGTTGATCATTCTCCTTCAGGATTTTCTGTTAAAGAGCAGAATTAATGGTTCCATCAATCACAGCAAGTTGTCCAGGTCCTGAAGGAACAAAGCAGCCCAAGACCATCACACTCCCACCACCATGTTTGACTGTTGGTATGATGTTCTTTTTCCAAAATGCTGTCCTCCATTTACGCCAGATGTAACGAGACAAACAACTTCCAAAAAGATCAACTTTCATCTCGTCAGTCTGTATAATATTTTCCCAGAAGTCTTGGGAATCATTCACGTTTTTGTTTGTTTGTTTGTTTGTTTGTTTTTCAAAAGTAAGACGAACGTTTATGTTCTTTTAGGTCAGCAGTGGTTTTCGCCTTGGAACTCTGCCATGGATGCAGTTTTCACCCAGTCTCTTCCTTAGTTGTTTCATAAACACTGACCTTAATTGAGGCAAGGGAGGTCTGCAGTTCTTTAGAAGTTGTCCTGAGGTCCTTTGTAGCCTCCTGGATGAGTCATTGCTGTTCACTTGGGGTAATCTTTGTCGGTTGGCCAGTCCTGGAAAGGTTCACCACTGTTCCATAATTTCTCCATTGAAGGTTAATGGCTCTCCCTATGTTTCGCTGGAATCCTAACGCTTTAGAAATGGCTTTGTAACCCTTTCCAGACTGATAGATGTTTTATATATATATATATATATATATATATATATATATATATATATATATATATATATATATAGGCGGGGTACACCCTGAACCGGTCGCCAGCCAATCGCAGGGCACATACAAACAAACAACCATTCGCACTCACATTCACACCTACGGGCAATTTAGAGTCTTCAATCAACTTACCACGTATGTTTTGAGGATGTGGGAGAAAACCGGAGTGCCCGGAGAAAACCCTTAAAGCTACTTAAAAATATGAAATAATATACACATGAAAAGACGTTTCTGCATTTGGAGGTGAATCAAATTTCTGTTGGGGGTTTATTACTCTATTACTGCTGGTGTTGCTACAAATAACAACTTGGAAATTGCAGAGAATTGTTTTAAATTGAGAATGACTGTCTTGTCCTGAGCATTTCTTGGACTTACAGTACGTCTGTTGTCTAAACACTTACAATACTGTACGCGGTGTCCCCTATGGTATGGACTCTAAATGCTTTGAGTCCCCAACTCTTCGTGAGGGATAAGTAATTGAATCCCCCAAAATATTCATAATTGCCTATTGATGCCACAAGATGAGCACTACTTTTGTCAAAATGAAGTCCCTTAACTCACTTCAACATAGTTTCTTGGCTCCAAGTTTCCATAAGATGGCAGCAAAGCACTACTTTCATCTGAATCAAGTTCCTCGAGGCAGCACGGTGAATGACTGGTTAGCCTCACAGTTCTTATGTGAGTGCGAAGGGTTGTTTGTCTATGTGTGCCCTAATTGGCTGGTGACCAGTTCAGGGTGTACCCTGCCTCTCGCCCGCAGTCAGCTGGGATAGGCTCCAGCGCAGCCGCAACCCTAGTGAGGATAAGCGGTATGGAAAATGGATGGATGGATGGATGGCTGGATGAAGTACCTCAACTCATTTCATCGTAGTTTGTTGACACCATGATGCCACAAGATGGCACTAACACAATCATTTTATTGATTGGGCCTGAGCTGCGTGGTGACGTAGCCCTCCGCCGAACTTCGTCCGGCTCGCGATCCAAAAGCCTCTTGTCGATTTTTACGGTGAGAGCGATGTGAGTGTCCAAGTCGGTCGGCAGGTCTAGCGGGACCAAATGACCCTTGACGACGGGGGATAGTCCTTGAAAAAATGCATCGAGTAGAGCTCTATTATTCCACTGACTGTCAGCTGCTAGAAAGCGAAACTCAATCGCGTAATCTGACACCCTGCGCTTGTCTTGGTGTAAGGTGACAAGGGTGCGAGCTGCCTCACGATCTGGTGTGGAAAACTGAAAAATCTGCTCCATAGTCTTTACGAAAAAAGCCAACGAATGACACGCGGCAGAATTGCGGCTCCGTTCAGCAGTAGCCCATGCCTCCGCACGACCAGTCAGGTGGGAAATGACGAAAGCGATTTTTGTCCGCTCGGTGGGGAAGGCAGCTGCCTGCAGCTCAAAGTGGAGTTCGCACTGAGTGATGAACGACTTAATGTTCCCAGAATCTCCAGAGAACCTTTCCGGTCGAGAGAGCTGAGGGCAGACAGCAGCGGAGGTGGCAGGTGGTTGCGTGGTAACTGCTTCACATGAAAACCTTGGTACCGGGTGTTGTGCCAACTGGTTCCTTCTTCCGAATCATTTTCATAAGAACTTCAAACTGTGAGGCCACCTGTCTCATAATTTTGTCCTGATGTTCTGATAGTCCCGCTAGATGACTTCATCCTGCGCTTGAAGGGCTTTGCGCACCGGGTCTGAGTCTGCTGAGTCCATGTTATGGCCAGTTTGTTCTGTCATGTCAAAAGTAGGGCTGTGAATTTCAAAATAAGAGCAAGTCAATAAAAAAAAAAAAAAAAAAAGATTACGTGTTCAAATAAAGTGCTTAACTTCAGAATAATTATTTGAAAAACAAAATACAGATACTTCATGTTTTGATCATATGGGTAGAAGCAAAATCATGCATTGTAAAAATGCATTATACCTTGATAGAAGGGTTTTCCAGAATTTTGAGGTCAATTTTGGGGGTTCGTATTATACATGGGTTCGCATTTTATAAGAGAAATTATGGTATTTGTTGTTGCGTGTTCCAGTCGTTTCTGGGCAGAAAATGTAAAAGAATATCAATATATAGGTGAACTGTCAAGCCAGATTCCTAGGTATTTGCAGCAATTGACGAATTGAACAGCAGACATTAAAGGCAATATACATGGGTGTGAGACCATTATGGTGCACTATAATAAATAATGTAGTTATTCAATACATTCGTGTCATGTAATCTCATGTTTCTTTCATTCAGACCCAACCGCAAGCACCATTAACGGCACTGGAGAAAGTAATGACTGCGTGCTGCCAGGCCAGGACCCATACGATCTACCCAAAAACAGCCATATCCCCTGTCACTACGATGTGCTACCAACCCGAGAAAGTCCAACATCAGAGCACAAGGAGCTGGATAGTGACTGACAACAGAGACTCACTGCAGAAATAAGTTTTTCACCTGCACAACTGGAAGCATCGAAAGTTTGCATACCCTCTTCCATTTTTGTGATCTTGTGTTTTTATACTTTACTTTTATAACAGTTATAAACAAAGTGGGTATACAAAACGTAATTTTTAAAGTTTGTATTTTCAATTTCAACTTATTTTTTGAACTGATTCAAACTCAACGTAGAATACATTCATACACCTCATATGTAGCAACTGAGAATATTTGGAATAATTCGGATGTTTGCAGGCAGTAGTGAGCCAGTGGTTCGCACTTCTGCCTCACAGTCGAGAAGTTCCGGCTTACTCCAACATTCCAAAAAGGTTCATTCGGTGATTCCAAACGAGCATGCTATGGCACACCAGAGTCCAGAGAGAGAGAGCATGTAGAAAATTATCCAATTTCACATTTGAGATAAGAATGAATATGTACGAATTTTGCAGTGTTGGAACTATTGCATGTCTTTACCGTTATTACAATTGTATAAAGAAAAGAGTGGAATGGGTTTATTGAGTAGTTTGGATCATTTATGCACGTGTATCTGCAGTGTTTGAAGGGCAACAAATGTATTTTGTGAAACACACGATTTTTATAAAGTTGTTTATGTCTTTACCGTTATGCACGTCTGTCTTTGACGTTATAAAAATAAGTGTATTTCAACGGGCCACAAGCATTTTGCTCTGTCAATAAGGATTGCCTTTGCTATGAATGCTTCAAATAACTTTTTGGAAATAGGACCTAGAGCGTGGCTGTTTCAGCATGGGAGACATTTACCCATACAAAACATACAAACATGGTAGCGAAGCCTGTTTTTGGATGAACATTTACTAATCGTATCAGCCAAAGTTCTGCTTGTTGTCGAGTGAGTGGCGCCTCCTGCTGCCATACAGCACTCGTTTCTCAAGTTTGGGTTTTGCAACTCACAGCAAAAACTCAGCCAATCGACGGCTCGTATTTAAAAACAATTTTAGATGGCAGGCGGTGCAATAAACCAGTGTTGCCATTCATAGTACAGAAAGTCATGGATAAATATTCTCTCGTTTTGAATTTAATGCCCGCAACACGTTCCAAAACAGCTGGGACAGAGGCAACAAAAGACTGGGAAAGTTGAGGAATGCGGGGGGGGGGGGGGGTGGGGGGGCGACATCTGTTCGGAACATTCCACAGGTGAATGGGTGAATTGGAAACAGGTGTGTATCATGATGGGGTATAAAAAGAGCATCCCTGAAAAGTTCAATTGTTTACAAGCAAGGATGGGGTGAGGTTCACCAATTTGTGAACAAGTGCGTGAGCAAATAGTCCAACAGTTGAAGAATGTTCCTCAATGTACAATTGCAAGGAATTTAGGGGTTTCATCATCGACGGTCCATAATATCATCAAAAGGTTAAAGGCCAAAAACCCGTGCCCGTGACCTTTGATCCCTCAGTAAATACAGTTCGGCGCTACATCCGTAAGTGCACTTAAAACTCTACTATGCAAAGCAAAAGCCATTTATCAACAACACCCAAGAGCGCCGCAGGCTTCTCTGGGCTCGAGCTCATCTGAGATGAACTGACGCAAAGTGGAAAAGTGTTCTGTGGTCTGACGAGTCCACATTGCAAATTGTTTCTGGAAATCATGGACGTCGTGTCCTCCGAGCCAAAGAGCAAAAGGACCACGCGGATTGTTATCAGCGCAAAGTTCAAAAGGCAGCAAATGTGAGTGCCCATGGCGTGGGTTTTCTTCTGTTTTATGTGGAAGAGTCAAGGTAACACTGTGCCATGCGTGCCATTGTTTTTGTTTTTTTTCAGCATTGCACATTGATGCAACATTTCATTCAGACAATGGGTACTTCACTTATCATAATCACAAATATCAGTTCATTTCCCGTCTAAAGAAAAATCCTAAATCATCAGCCCCATTTTTCTTCTTTACTAATCATTCATACGTATTGTTTTTGTACATACAGTATTTACAGAATAATCTCCACTATGACTACAATATTTGCTGCCATTTACAGTAGCTCTGCATAGAATGTTTTTTTCTTTATATGTTATTACTGTAAATTGATATTTTTTTTTTTTTTCATATTGCGGCCAATTTCTGTCATTGCCTCGATATAATCGTCATAATATGATGGCCTTAGTATTTTGTATCTCTCTTGCCAATCCAGAGTTCCCATGCGCTCCAAGGTTGACCGTGACCTAATGACCCACTTTTAACTAGTTAGTAGAAAACATAAAGGCACAACAATGGATCACTGCAGTTTGTGACGTGAGCTCAGTTTCTGGATTAGATTTCTTGTACAAACTTGTACAATCTGAAATCATTCGTATACAATAAAATAACTTTTTTTTAAAAATTATTATTCCATTATGATTTCTGTAAGCCATTAGTATTATTGCCTGTCTTAACCTGGGATGGAAAAACCATTTCAAGACACTGTATTTGGAATATGTTAGAAATGATGTAAATAATGTACAGTATATACTTTGATCTGGTCTGATGTAAAAATAAAAAAACGCTGTCTTGTTTCTGCATACCAGATTATGGTTTTTATAGGGTTTCAGTTGTGTAGCCATTTTATTTCCCAATCTGCTATTATGTTGTTCGTATTCTTGTGACAACTTGTGTTTTGCTCATCTGAGTGGGGTCACATTGAACATACAGTGGATGTAAAAAAAAGTGCACACACCCCTGTTCAAATGGCAATTTTTTTGTGCTATAAAAAAAAAAAAAAAAAAAATGAGCCCAAGATGGATCATTTCAGAATTTTTCCCAGCAAAGCTCAGATGTTCATGTCGTCTTTTCCTGACATTTCTATAGTCCCATTTTACAGCACAAGCAATGGTTCACAGAGAGCTTCCACTGCATCAGAGCGATCTTATTGGTAAAAGGTATTGGTCAGGAGAAGGTTACAAAAGAATGTACAGAGCATTTATATAAGTACAGGATATAATGTATGTCACACCGATTGTGGAAATCTTTTTGAACTGATTTAGAAATGGTTTTGTTGTTGCCTGTAATTGGTTCTTTACGCCTCTTGTTTTGAAGGGAAAGGGTTGGTGGAAAGGGTCGGGAGGGATCGGTGTTGGTACAATAAAAGATATGTTGGTCTTCTGTGGAGTTTGTGAATTATTATCACATTTGACGCACCGGTTTAATCAATAAAAAGTTCCAAGTCGAGCTTCCCCTGAGTCGCGAACTAGACCCCAAGACAGAGGTGGGACCAAGTCATTGCTTTGCAAGTCAAGTCAAGCCCCAACTCGAGACACGCAAGTCTCGAGTCGAGTTCGACTTCTACACTTTGTTTTGATTCCTTTTTAAGTCATTTCGATTCCAATTTAACAACAAAGTAATAATATGTCATGGGTCTGGGGATCCATGACACAGCTCTGGTCGATCATATCAACAATAGGGGTCTCCCACCACAGGAACCTTTGCAGAAACACCCCTAGCTACCCTGTGACATATTCAGTGTTCTATTTTTTTTTCCATTGATTTATTAGAATCGCGATGGCGTCTTCGCGAGGACTCGGTCTTTCCATCGCGGCACCTGATTGGCTGCTGTGACCGCCAATAGCTGACCGCCTTCTTCCACTCATTGCCGCTGCTTGTCAAATGTTTTGCAACAGTTTTTTTTTTGTTTTTTTCTCCTTCCTTCCTTCGAGTGGGATTTGAACAGCGAGATGCTAACTGTTGTGTTTACGAGTATTTTAGCGGCTTCGGTGGCTCTCGTTCTCTATCACAAAATATGTTATCCGTTTTTATGGGCGGATTTCAAGTATTACTTGAAACTGCGGATGTACAGCAAGTCGTTGCAAGCTCGCATGCGGCAAGGAGTCATCACGTATCTGGACTGCTTTCTCCTCCAGGCGAGGAGGAACCCGAAGAAGCCTTTCATTATCTTCGAAAACCAGAAGTTGACGTACCAGGATGTGGACTTAAGAAGCAACCAGTTTGCGAACGCGTTCGGCGAGAGCTCTTTGGAACCAGGACACATTGTCGCTGTGCTGATGTGCAACGAACCGGATTTTGTTTGCGTATGGCTGGGACTGTGCAAACTGGGATGTCAAGTCGCCTTTCTCAACACCAACATTAAAGCCAAATCTCTGCTCCACTGCATTCGGAGTTGTGCAGCCAAGACCCTTGTGGTGGGCAAAGGTATTGCACAATTACGCTCACGATGTGCTCCTCCGCCTCACAGTTCGGAGGACCCGGATTCAAATCAAATTGCGCACACAAACCCGAGCCCCCTCCCACATTTTGCATTTGCTATTTAGATGTATTGGGATTTTAGAGCTGAGAACAATAGTGACAGCACATCTGTGTTTGATTGATCTGTATCGTAATACCGGTTTGGCGCATCGCGTCTGTTTATGCAGGTCTAGCTCATTTGGTGGAGGTGGTGCTGCCCGACTTACAGGAGGACAACATATCGGTGTGGTTAGTACGTCACTCGTCGCTTTCTGATGGTTTCATCGGTTTACTTGATAAGGTGGAAAACATGTCGACAGAGAACAGAAGCGGGCCGCTTAAAGTCGACGTCATGTCCAACTTCCTCTTCATATTTACATCAGGAACCACAGGTATTGCATGAATATTTTATCCACTCCGAAATAAGTATTAAATACAAAAATACAAAAGTAAATCGGGTATCCTTTTCCTTTCACCTCACAGTTATGCACCACTTTGTGTTGGCCTATCACATGAAAGCCCAATGAAATACATTTACATTTGGGTGTTGTCATGTGACAATATGCGGAAACGTTCAAGGGGGTATTCATATTTTGGAATACCCTCATACTGCGCATCCATCTGTCCTACAGTATCTGCCTGTTTTTGGGGTTTTTTTCCCCCCCCTGTCTGCGTCCGTTAGCATTGTCGACTCCTCAACTTCCATCAACTCAAGAGTGTGGAACCAATTCCGAAATGTTATACCTTACGCTCTAAAGTCCAATTCACCGAATACTGACAACTGAAACTGTTCATGTCAGCACTAAATGACAGTATGTCCCTTGTCACGGCCAGGTTTCCCAAAGGCGGCACGTGTGGGGCATCTGAAAGCCATCATGAGTATGGCATTCTTTCACATGTGCGGAGCGACATCTGATGACATCATATACATCACCCTTCCTCTTTACCACATGTCTGCTTCCCTGTTAGGCATTGGAGGATGCATACAGCTTGGTAAGAACGTCTGAGAAGAGAACGCAAAAGCTGAGCAATCGCACGATGACATCGCTTGCCGCATGCCTCCGCGCGTGTGTGTGCTCTGCTTCTGTGTTCGGTGTGCAAGGAAATGTACATCACAGTTTAACATCACCCGACCCGTGTGAGGATAAGCGGTATGGAAAATGAAATGGATGAGTATTTAAATTGTTGGTAGTTATTATCCATCAAAAGGTCATAATTGTTTGTAAGAAAAAAATTCAGAATTGTTTTTTTATTTTAAATTTTTTTAAATTATTATTATTATTATATATTTTTTAAATTTATTAGTTTATATTTTTTTATTTAAAAAAAATTCAGAAATAATTTTTTTCAAACTTTTAAGGAAAAAATGTCTTTACCGTGAGGTGTCCGAAATGAAGTTTCCATGATATGCAAAATGTTTTCTGAAGATGCTCATTACATTTTTTGACTGAATAGAATTTTTCTCCTATTGCTTAATATTCCTTTTCCATGAAAAATAACACAAATGCATGTTAATTTCTTCAAAGTTCCTTTTTTTGGGTTCTTTTACAAACGGTCCTTCTGTGTCACTCAAGCTGTCTTTACCGTTAATGCCGTTGGAGAGAGCCTCATTATGTTGTTGCAATGCTTCAGAGGGATCTGTTAGCTGAAGGCAGCCATTTTGCATTCACACAATAGCAGACAGCAAAATAAATAGTGTTCTTACTGACATTCATTCATTCATTTATTCATTTTCCGTTCCGCTTATCCTCACAAGGGTCGCGGGTGTGCTGGAGCCTATCCCAGATATCTTCGGGCGAGAGGCGGGTCATACCCTGAACTGGTCGCCAGCCAATCGCAGGGCACGTAGAAACAAACAACCACTCGCACCCATATTCACACCTACGAGCAATTTAGAGTCTTCAATTCGCTCGAAGGCGAGCGCCTGGTGGCCGGGCCTGCACCCATGCGGCTCGGCCGGGCACAGCCCGAAAGGGTTACGTAGGTCGGGAAGTTGCCCACAGTGAGAGGCGCTGAGCAGGTGTGGGTATTCTTATTGCCCCCCTGCTGAGTGCCTGTACGTTGGGGTTGACCCCGGTGGACGAGAGGGTAGCCTCCCTCCGCCTTCGGGTGGGGAGACGGGTCCTGACTGTTGTTTGTGCCTATGCACCAAACAGCAGTTCAGAGTACCCAGCCTTTTTGGAGTCCTTGGAGGGAGTGCTGGAGAGCGCTCCCGCTGGGGACTTCATCATTCTGCTGGGGGACTTCAATGCTCATGTGAGCAATGACAGGGAGACCTGGAAGGGTGTGATTGGGAGGAACGGCTGCCCGATCAGAACCCAAGTGGTGTTCTGTTATTAGACTTCTGAGCTCATCACGGATTGTCAATAACTAACACCATGTTCAAGCATAAAGGTGTCCATGCGTGCACTTGGCACCAGGACACCCTAGGTCGCAGTTCGATGATCGACTTTGTGGTCGTGTCATCGGTCTTGCGGCCGCATGTCTTGCATACTCTGGTGAAGAGAGGGGCGGAGCGGTCAACTGATCACCACCTGCTGGTGAGTTGGCTCCGATGATGGGGGAAGATGCCGGTCTGACGTGGCAGGCCCAAACGTATTGTGAGGGTCTGCTGGGAACGTCTGGCAGAATCCCCTGTCAGAAGGAGTTTCAACCACCGGCAGAACTTCACCCACATCCTGCGGTAGGCGGCGGGACATTGAGTGGACCATTTTCCGTGCCTCCAATGCTGAGGCGGCCGACCAGAGCTGTGGCCGTAAGGTGGTCATTGTCTGTCGTGGCGGGAATCCCCATACCCGTTGGTGGACACCAACGGTGAGGGATGCCGTCAAGTTGAAGAAGGAGTCCGATCGGGCCTTTTTGGCCTGTGGGACCCCTGAGGCAGCTGATGGGTACCGGCTGGCCAAGCGGAATGCGACTTTGGTAGTCGCTGAGGCAAAAACTCGTGCATGGGAGGAGTTCGGTGAGGCCACGGAGAACGACTTCCGGACGGCTTCGAGGAAATTCTGCTCCACCATCCGGCATCTCAGGAGGGGGGAGCAGTGCACCATCAAAATTGGGTATAGTGGGGATGGGGCGCTGCTGACCTCGACTCGTGGCGTTGTGAGTCGGTGGGGAGAATACTTTGAAGACCTCCTCAATTCTAGCAACACACCTTCCCACGAGGAAGCAAAGTCTATCATCTCTGAGGCGGGCTCTCCTATCTCTGGGGTTGAGGTCACCGAGGTGGTTAAAAAGATACTCTGTGGCGAGGCCCTGAGGGTGGATGAGATTCGTCAAGAGTTCCTAAAGGCTCGGGATGTTGTGGGGCTGTCCTCGTTGACACACCTCTGCAACCTCGCGTGGACATCGGGTACAGTGCCTCTGGATTGGCAGACTGGGGTGGTGGTCCCCCTTTTTAAGAAGGGGGACAGGAAGGTGTGGTCCAACTACAGGGGGATCACACTCCTCAGCCTCCCTGGTAAGTTCCATTCAGGGGTGCTGGAGAGGAGGGTCCGTCGGTAAGTTGAATCTCAGATTCAGGAGGAGCAGTGTGGTTTTCGTCCTGGCCGTGGAACAGTGGACCAGCTCTTCACCCTTGGCAAGGTCCTCGAGGGTGAATGGGAGTTCGCCCAACCAGTCTACATGTGTTTTGTGGATTTTGAGAAGGCGTTCGAGCGTGTCCCTCAGGGAGCCCTGTGGGTGGTTGCTCCGGGAGTATTGGGTACCGAACCTCCTGATACGGGCTGTTCGGTCCATGTACGACCGGTGTCAGAGTTTGGTCCGCATTGCCTGCAGTAAGTCGAACTTATTTCCGGTGACGGTTGGACTCCGCCAAGGCTGCCCTTTGTCACCGATTCTGTTCATAACTTTTATGGACAGAATTTCAAGGCGCAGCCGAGGCGTACAGGGAGTCCGGTTTGGTGGCCTCAGTATTGCATCTCTGCTTTTTGCAGATGATGTGGTTCTGTTGGGTTCATCAAGCCGTGATCTCCCACTCTCACAGGAGTGGTTCGCAGCCGAATGTGAAGCGGTTGGTGAGAAAATTAGCACCTCCAAATCTGAGACCATGGTTCTCAGTCGGAAAAGGGTGGCGTGCCCTCTCCAGGTCGGGGATGAGATCCTGCCCCAAGTGGAGAAGTTCAAGTATCTTGGGGTCTTCTTCACGAGTGAGGGAAGATTGGATCGGGAGATCGACAGGCGGATCGGTGCAGCATCTGCAACGATGCGAACTTTGCATCGATCCGTTGTGGTAAAGAAGGAGCTAAGCCGAAAGGCGAAGCTCTCAATTTTCCTATCCTCACCTATGGTCACGAGCTGTAGGACCGAAAGAAGAAGATCCCAGATACAAGCGGCCGAAATGAGTTTCCTCCGCAGGGTGTCCGGGCTCTCGCTTAGAGAGAGGGTGAGAAGCTCGGACATCCGGGAAGGGCTCAGAGTAGCGCCGCTGCTCTTCCGCATTGAGAGGAGCCAGATGAGTTGGCTCGGGCATCTGTTTAGGATGCCTCCCGGACTTCTCCCTGGTGAGGTGTTCCGGGAACATCCTACCTGGAGGAGACCCCGGGGACGACCCAGGACACGCTGGAAGAGACTACATCTTGCCTGGGAACGTCTCGGCATCCCCCCGGAAGAGCCGGAGGAAGTGGCTGGGGAGAGGGAAGTCTGGGCTTCCCTGCTAAAGCTACTGCCCTCGCGACCTGACCTCAGATAAGCAGAAGAAAATGAATGAATGAACGACCCTCATAATCATCTCTGCAACATGGAGTTTATAGATTACTAATGCTGCTTGTCTGCCTTATTTTTTTCTTCATTTCTATCGAAGGTGCAACTTGTGTCTTAAAGAAGAAGTTTTCAGCCAGTCAATTTTGGAAGGACTGTGTGAAATACAATGTGACAGTGGTGCAGTACATAGGAGAGCTCTGTCGATATCTGGTCAACCAAGCCGTGGTAAGATGACATTTAAAAACACTTTTTCACCCTCATTTTTGTCTCGTTGTTCCAATGTAGCAGTTGCTTAAGAATGGCGTGGAATACTGATTTATTTGAATTACATTCCTTTTGATGTTTTATGTACTCGTGTCAGGTCATGTCAGGAAAATAATACTAGATCACTGACTGTATGACAAAATTCTGAATTATTTCCTCACTATTATTCTCGGATTTAAGCAATAAAAACAAAAAAAGCTTCCAAAAAAGCTGGGACAGGGTCATGTTTACCACTGTGTTACATCACCTTTTCTTTTAACAACATTCAATAAAGGTTTGGGAACTGAGGACACTAATTGTTGAATCTCTGTAGGTGGAATTATTTCCCATTCTTGCTTGATGCACAGCTTCGCCGGTTCAACAGTCCGGGGTCTCCGTTGTCGTATTTCACGCTTCATAAGCCACACATTTTCAATCGGAGACAGGTCTGGACTGCAGGCAGGCCAGTCTTGAACCCGCACTCTTTTACTACGAAGCCACGCTGTTGTAACACGTGCAGAATTTGGTTTGGCATTGTCTTGCTGAAATAAACAGGGGCGTCCATGAAAAAGATTTTGCTTGGATGGCAGCATATGTTTCTCCAAAACCTGTATGTACCGTTCAGCATTAATGGTGCCTTCACAGATGTGTAAGTTACCTATGCCATTGGCACTAACCCTTATCATCACACATGCTGGGTTTTGAACTTTGCACCCATTTTCCTCTATGGCCCGGAGGACACGACGTCCACAATTTCCAAAAACAATTTGAAATGTGGACTCGTCGGACCACAGAACACTTTTCCACTTTGCATCAGTCTTATCATCTTCGATGAGCTCGGGCCCAGAGAAGCTAAATGGCTTTTGCTTTGCATAGTAGAGTTTTAAGTTGCACTTACCGATGCAGCACCGAACTGTATTTACCGACATTGGTTTTCTGACGTGTTCCTGAGCCCATGTGGTGATATCCTTTACACATTGATGTCGGTTTTTGATGCAGTGCCGCCTGAGGGATCGAAGGTCACGGGCATGCAATGTTGGTTTTTGGCCTTGCCGCTTACATGAAGTGATTTCTCCAGATTCTCTGAACCTTTTGATGATATGGACCGTAGATGATGAAATCCCTAAATTACTTGCAATTTTACGTTGAGGAACATTGTCCTGAAACTGTTCGACTATTTTCTCACGCACTTGTTCACAACGAGGTGAACCTCGCCCCATCTTTGCTTGTGAATGACTGAGAAATTCAGGGAAGCTTCTTTTCTACCCAGCACGGTGGACGTCTGGTTAGCAGGTCGAACGGTCCTTTGGGAACATGCTGTCTCGTCAAATGGTCACTGATGGTGTAGTGGTACACTCGCCTGACTTTGGTGTGGGCAGCGTGGGTTCAGTTCCCACTCAGTGTGAATGTGAGTGCGAATGGTTTTCGATAGGCTCCAGCACCCCGCGACCCTAAAGAGGATAAGCGGTGTTGAGAATGGATGGATGGATATCATTTCTAGCTTTGAAAATTGTTCAGTCAGTTTTAAACGCAATCAGATCAGGAATTTTTTCAGGGTTGTATGACTGTTAGTGTGTTCACAATAAATTGAATTATGGATTATCCTAATGGGTCGTTTTTGAAGAATGCACAATGTTTGCAAATACCTTTTTTTTTTTTTTTATATTACTGAGTTAGAAGAATATGGAGTGATTTATTATGCAGGGTGTACATGGATTTGGACAGGACTGAAACTCTTCCAGATTGTTTGGTTTGTATGTGTTTTATATGAGGTATCCACCAAGTTCTGGCATCAATAATTATCCCTCGAAATTTCTTTTCATATACCCTTTCTAAATTGATGCCCTCTATTCCGTAACTGGATGCATTCGGATTTTGTTTTTACGGTTTATATATATCATGGTTTTAGTTTTATTTGTGGTTTATTATTTTTGATTTAGTGAATTTATTTCTGTCAAACTAAGAACTTACTAATTTACAGTGCCGTGAAAAATGATTTGCCCCCACTTTAAACATAAAATGCAGTTTCTAAATGTTTATTTTATTCAGAAAGAGAGAAACAATATTCAAAATTACCTGGCACTGTCATAAATTAACTGTGGCTAATCACATTTTTTGGAAAGTAGAGTTCATTTTCACTGACCACATCCAAGCCTGATTCCCTCCAGACCTGTTCCATCAAGAAATGAAGTTGGCAAAAAGATATCCAAATTTCATGATCCAGAGAAATTCAACAAAAGATTTGAAATAAAGTAATTGACATCTATCAGTCTGGAAAGGATTACAAAGCCATTTCTAAAACTTTAGGACTCCAGCAAACCACGGTGAGAGCCTTTATCTACAAATGGAGGAAACATGGGACAGTGGTGAACCCTCCCAATAGTGGCCGGCCTACAAAAATTTTCCCAAGAGCACAGCAACGACTCATCCAGGAGGTCACAAAGGAACACAGGACAAGTGGAATCATAAAGGACCCCTCCCACCCTGGACACTCACTTTCCCACAAACATGCTGATGTTAGTGCCATCTGCAAAAATTACACATTTAAAAGATTTTTATACATTGCAAATATAATTTATATACATGTTAAATAACATGGCTCCCAGCACTGACCTCTGGGGGATGCCACTCACGAGGTCCAAGCATTCTGACTTATCCATCATCACCAACTGTTGCCTTCTCTGATGTTTATTTTTTTTTTTAAATCTATAAATCTCCAAGTCAGCAATTTTCTATTATCTGTGGATTTAGTGTTTTCTTCTACTTCTTATTTTATTTATGACTGGTTCTGCAATGGACAATTAGAGGGACATGAAAATTGAATGAAACAAGCCAAGCATGTTCTCCTAAATGTTTCATATAATCTGCTGACTATTTGAAGTTAAATTTGAATATTCCTCTATATGTACCGGTAGGTTCCAGAAGAGAAGAGTCACTGTGTTTGGCTTGCAGCAGGAAGCGGGCTTCGGACAGATGTGTGGAAGGCATTTGCCAAACGGTTTAGTACGATCAAGATCAGAGAAGGTTATGGTTTAACTGAAGCCAGCATTGGCTTCCTCAACTACACCGATGAGGTCGGACCCATTGGGAGAGCAAGCTACTTCAACAAGGTCAGGACCTTGATAGGATTTATTAAATGATGAGACCTGTTCTATTGGAAATGCACAAATCAGTCGGAAGTCTTGAATGTTAAGTCATTGCAATCTCCCGTCCGTCCGTAATGTGACAGCCTGAGGTTGTGAACAGTTGGATGGTTGCTGCTAAAATATTTCTGCTTCTGCAGCTTTCAGTACCATTTCAACTCCTGAGATATGACACACAAACATATGAACCATTCAGAACACAGTCTGGAAGATGTGTACAAGCACAGATAGGTAATTCCATGATCTGTACACCATTATGCCAGAAATTCTCAAGTTGAAAGCCATTTTATGAGTTAACACATCACTCATACTTTTTTTTTTTTGGAGCAGGTGAGGCTGGTATCCTGGTAGCTCCAATGACAGCAATGAATCAGTTCTTGGGTTACGCTGGAAATAAGGTCCAGTCTGAGAAGAAGTTGATCAAGGATGTGTTTGTGGTGGGTGATGTCTATTTTAACACTGGAGACCTCCTGCTCCAAGACCACAGAGAATTTATTTACTTCCGTGACCGTATTGGAGACACTTTCAGGTACCAATCAACATCGCTTGTCAGAACACATTTTCTCACGTTAAATTATTTTTCATCTATCCATCCATCCGTTTTCTATACCGCTTATCCTCACGAGGGGCGTAGGTGAGCTGGAGCCTATTCGAGCTGTCTGTGAGCACGAGGACACCCCGGACTGGTCGCCAGCCAATCGCAGGACACATGCAGATACATTTTTATTTTTCATTTTTTTTCAATTCTAGATTACCAATTTTTATTGTTTTTTTAATGCCCCCTGGGTTTTATATGGGAAAATGTCTCATAAGCTGAAACAGCCACACTTGAGGTCCTATTTTCAAAAAGTTATTGCTGATTTAAAATTGTAGGCATTCATAGCAAAGGCAATCCTTATTGACAGAACAAATGGTCGTGGCCCATTGAAATACTCTAAGTAAAGATAAAATATGATAAATAATAATCAAGCATTGAAAATAAAATAAAGTTAAAAGGAAATAAAATAATTTGAAAGTACATTAAAAGGAAAATTAAATATTAGTTAAAAGCTGGGTTTTGAGCCTGTTCTTAAAATCATGAACACCACGGGTAGGTTAGGGTGATGAAGGATAGAGATGGAAATATGTTGACTGGTGCCAGCAGTGTGCTAGCTAGATGGAAAGAATACTTCGAGGAGTTGATGAATGAGGAAAATGAGAGGGAAGGGAGAGTAGAAGAGGTAAGTGTGGTGGACCAGGAAGTGGCAATGATTAGTAAGGGGGAAGTTAGAAAGGCATTAAAGAGGATGAAAAATGGAAAGGCAGTTGGTCCTGATGACATTTCTGTGGAGGTATGGAAGCATCTAGGAGAGGTGGCTGTGGAGTTTTTGACCAGCTTGTTCAATAGAATTCTAGTGCGTGAGAAGATGCCTGAGGAATGGAGGAAAAGTGTACTGGTGCCCATTTTTAAGAACAAGGGTGATGTGCAGAGCTGTGGGAACTATAGAGGAATAAAGTTGATGAGTCACACAATGAAGTTATGGGAAAGAGTAGTGGAGGCTAGACTCAGGACAGAAGTATTTGCGAGCAACAGTATTGTTTCATGCCTGGAAAGAGTACCACAGATGCATTATTTGCCTTGAGGATGTTAATGGAAAAGTACAGAGAAGGTCAGAAGGTGTCTTTGTAGATCTAGAGAAAAGCCTATGACAGAGTACCCAGAGAGGAACTGTGGTACTGCATGCGGAAGTGTGGAGTGGCAGAGAAGTATGTTAGAATAGTACAGGACATGTATGAGGGGAGCAGAACAGCGATGAGGTGTGCTGTAGGTGTGACAGACAAATTTAAGGTGGAGGTGGGACTGCATCAGGGATCAGCCCTGAGCCCCTTCCTTTTTGCAGTGGTGATGGATAGGCTGACAGATGAGGTTAGACTGGAATCCCCGTGGACCCTGATGTTTGCAGATGACATTGTGATCTGCAGTGAAAGCAGTGAGCAGGTGGAGGAACAGTTAGAAAGATGGAGGCATGCACTCGAAAGAAGAGGAATGAAGATTAGACGAAGTAAGACAGAATATATGTACATGAATGAGAGCGGTGGTGGGGGAAGAATGAGGCTACAGGGAGAAGAGATAGCAAGGGTGGAGGACTTGGAATACTTGGGGTCAACCGTCCAGAGCGATGGTGAGTGTGGTCAGGAAGAGAAGAAACGGGTCCAAGCAGGTTGGAACGGGTGGAGGAAGGTGTCAGGTGTGTTATGTGACAGAAGAGTCTCTGCTAGGATGAAGGGCAAAGTTTATAAAACAGTGGTGAGGCCAGCCATGATGGACGGATTAGAGACACTGGCACTGAAGAGACGACAGGAAGCAGAGCTCGAGGTGGCGGAATTGAAGATGTTGAGGTTGGCTCTCGGAGTGACCAGGTTGGATCAAATTAGAAATGAGCTCATCAGAGGGACAGCCGAGGTTCGATGTTTTGGAGACAAAGTTAGAGAGAGCAGACTTCAATGGTTTGGACACATCCGGAGGAGAAATAGTGAGTATATTGGTAGAAGGATGATGAGGATGGAGCTGCCAGGCAAGAGAGCGAGAGGAAGACCAAAGAGAAGGTTGATGGATGTCGTGGGGGAAGACATGAGGGCAGTTGGTGTTCGAGAGGAGGATGCAGGAGATAGGCTTCCATGGAAAAGGATGACGCGCTGTGGAGACCCCTAAAGGGACAAGCCCAAAGGAGGAGAAGATGGGCGGCATGCTAGGGTAGTGTTTAACACAGTGGTTCTTATTCTTGTTGGAGGTACGGAACACCGCAATACGCACATTCACAGAACCCTTCCTAATTCGAAAAATAAAAGATGGTGGATTTCAAATTCAAAAGAGCTATCCTGTATATTTTATTTTCTGTGTAGATTCTCAGTCGACCGTGTCATGGTAATCCGCAAAGGTTGAATCATGGCGACTGGACTGTTCTTGTTTATTGTTCGTTCAACAAACACAAATAGTCCAGTTGCCATGTTTCAACCTTTGCGGATATATATTTGATTTGTGCACAAAAGGAAGCACGCATCAGTTACGCACAAAATCATTATGTGCGAATGGTTGTTTGGACTGGATGTGCACCGCAATTTACTGGCAATCCGCCTCTCATCTCGAATCTGCTGTAACTCTCCCTCGATCCGAATGAGGACGAGCGATTTTGAAAATGGATGGATGAATGAAACATGGTGAAATGACATCTCAAGATATGTCTTCTACAGGTGGAAAGGAGAAAATGTATCCACTATGGAAGTGTCCGAGGCTTTATGTCTTCTTGATTTTATTCAAGAGGCCAATGTTTATGGAGTCAATGTACCAGGTATGTAACATTGTTAATAGTTAATTGCTACACTGCATGATACATGTTGCGTAAATAGAGCAGGATGTTGTTAATTATTTTTTCCATATCATATATTTTTTCTGGGGGTGGGAGTATTGTAACTCTCCATCCACCAACAGTACCTACCTATCTAATGAATAAACCATTGTGTGTTTACTCTTTCACTTATTGAATTCTTTTCGCAGCATGACAGTTGTTGTTTTGATTTGGGCATCAATTGCAGGACATGAAGGTCGAGCAGGCATGGCTGCAATTGTTTTAAAACAGGAGCACACGTTGAATGGTGCAAAACTCTACGACCACTTGGTTGAAACCCTTCCCGCGTATGCCTGGCCATGGTTTCTCCGAATCCAGGTATGGGCACCTTCACACCCGCAGTTTGTATTTTCACAGATTTTTACCTGCTCAACTTGTGTTTTCAGCCCTCTCTGGATGTGACAGAAACTTTTAAGCAACAGAAGGGGAAGCTGGTCCAGGAAGGATTTAACCCAGAGATCACACAGGATCATCTCTATTTCTTAGCTATCACTCAGAAGGACTACGTTCTCCTCGATGTATCTCTATATGAGGATATTGTGTTTGGAAAAATCAAACTATAGTACCTGAGAAAATTATCTGACAAGTAATAAGGGCTCCATTAGAGCAATAATGATTCATACGTTATGAATAGGTAATTAGCAAGTCATTATATTTGGCAATAATGCATTTTAGAGAATAATTCCACTTTTAATTAGTCCCTGCATACCAGCAGTTATTCTTTGCAACATGCCCTTAATTCAGAGTAAAACAATATGCAATATTCTACTCGTTCCTATTTCCTAACACACAATGAATCAATTCCTCTGATCTAACACAAAATAAAGCAAAAACAACAAACAAATGGCCATATACAAAGAAATGTTGACGTCATACAGTAGCACAAACGCAACCAAATACTGTATATAATTATGCAGTCCATCAGGCGGGATCCATACATGTATCCCATGCACAGGGCAATCCGCTTCTTCCGTGACAATCACACCATGTTGTTTGTGGTTCAATTTAAAAACAAAAAAAACAAAAAAAAAACATATATATATAGAGTACAGTGTACAGTATGTTATGCCTCATTTCTCTATCAGGTTCCCCAGGTGTGAAGTTTTTCTGTTGCAAGTTTTTTTATGCGGACGGTGACGCTTAACCTTCATTGCCGATGAATAAATGTGGTTGGATGTTTGGTGGGGGGCGTGGTTGGATGTCTAGTGGGGCCTTAGGTGCAGAAATACAAAAAAAACAGCCACACTTCTGTCAGACTCCCCCAGGGCAGCTGTGGTTACACGAGTAGCTTACCACCACCAGGTGTCACTGAGGAGTGAATGAGTAATGTGTGAAATTGTAAAGTGTCTTTGAGCGCCGAGAAAAGTGCCGTATGTGTAATGCATCATTATTATTGTCCAGTTCAGTCGTGTCGCTCGGTTTACATCACCTTTTCTTTTAACAACATTCAATAAACGTTTGGGAACTGAGGACACCAATTGTTGAAGCTTTGTAGGTGGAATTCTTTGCCATTCTTGCTTGATGTACAGCTTCAGCTGTTCAACAGTCCGGGGTCTCCGTTGTCGTATTTTACGCTTCATAATGCGCCACACATTTTCAATGGGATACAGGTCTGGACTGCAGGCAGGCCAGTCTAGTACCCGCACTCTTTTACTACAAAGCCATGCTGTTGTAACACGTGCAGAATGTGGTTTGCATTGTCTTTCTGAAATAAGCACGGGCGTCCATGAAAAAGACGTTGCTTGGATGGCAGCATATGTTTCTCCAAAACCTGTAGGTACCTTTCAGCAACAATGGTGCCTTCACAGATGTGTAAGTTACCCATGCCATTGGCACTAACACAGCCCCATAGCATCACAGATGCTGGCTTTTGACCTTTGCGTCCGTAACAGTCCCAATGTTTTTTTCCTCTTTGGCCCAGAGGACACGACGTCCACAATTTCCCAAAACAATTTGAAACGTGGACTCGTCGGACCACAGAACACTTTTCCACTTTGCATCAGTCCATCTTAGATGAGCTCGGGCCCAGGGAAGCTGGCGGCGTTTCTGGGTGTTGTTGATAAATGGCTTTTGCTTTGCATAGTAGAGTTTTAAGTTGCACTTACGGATGCAGCACCGAACTGTATTTACCGACAAGTGTTCCTGAGCCCATGTGGTGATATCCTTTACATATTGATGTCGGCTCCAGCTCACCCGTGACCCTATAGTGGGGATAAGCAGCTGGGATAATTGATGGGTGAATAATGGGCCTTTGAGACTTCCCCATTTCACTACTGAACTTCATAACGCTGGGGAACAATTTGAAAAAAAAATTCTGTTGAGTTCGATTTTTATGCTGATTAAAACTAGAATTGGCATGCTGATCCAAAATTGCAGTCAGTTTTTTTTTTTTTTCTTTTTCTTTCAAGCTTACCCTCCAGATAAGCAAATTAAAGCAAATTCCACTGATTAGCTGTAGTAAGACTTGCCAGTTGATTACGATTGGACACATCTACAGCTCCGTGGCAACTTGTTTGTGCACGCACAATTGAGACAGTGCGGTGAGAGGTGTGTACAGCTCCCAATAGGTCAGTACTAAATATCTGCATACAGAAAGCTAGCATAGTAGGAATTAAGAGGATTTGTGCTGGCTTTTCTCTTAACCGTGCAACCATGGGCATACCGTTGTAAGTTTTATTTAGTTTTATGCTGTTTTTTTTTTAGTTTTCATAGCTTGTAACTATTCCATCTTAGTGTTTTATTTACATCGATACATTTTTCATATTTTTAAAGAAAACGATGATCCTGTAGTTCAAAAACCTGGAGTGACAGAAAATTTGAGATCAGTTTTGGATTCCGCACCCAAAGATTAGTTAAAAACAGCTGTCAGACCAACAAAAACTGTGTTGCCCAGTGTAATCATTGTATTTAGTACAGTAGATCTTAGGAATTCATATTGTGGCGCTCCCACACGCATAAATTGTCTGCAAGCAGACAGTGTACATGCAAATGGGAAAATAGGTGACAGGTTTAAATTGGCAAATGTTTGCATTTAATGAGCACATGGCATCAACACGATTCTGAACTGAAAATCGGCCATTTACGCGAAACGTATAGATCATGAGTAGATAAGTCACAGGAGTTGACGAGACCAGAAAAAAAACACTTCCGCCGCTTCTGCTGCTAAGAAGTAACGGTGCTTTTATTCCGTTACAATGCTCAAAATGCAGCTCGCTACTTTTATTTATCAATTATTGCTTATTTATCAACTATTTAGTGTGCGAGACTACGACTTCGACTTCCGCATTGGGCGCTGTTTCTAATTTAACCAAGTTCACCAATCAAACGACACAAGAAAGTCACATGACCTCACACAACGCCTTCTATTGGGCTTTCCGACATAGGTATTACAAATAGATAAACCAGCCCCGGGTCTTTGTCGTGCCTTCGTGGCGGCCATTTTGGAAAGGTCGTTGTTACCGTAAAGGCAACGGCGCGCTACTCGTGTTGTCGTATTTGTCTGGCGCTGTCTGCCCAAACGTGGATATTTCAGCCCACTTATAACTTTAGAAAACACCTTGCAGTAAATTGCAAATGTTTTGTTGTTTATTTAGTTGTTTTATTGTTTATGCTATTTACTCAGTACTTGAGTAATAATTTCACTGTGTACTTTTTACTCTTACTCAAGTAATGTTTTGGAGGACTACTTTTTACTTTTACTCACGTCACATTATTGTCAAGTAACAGTCGTCTTACTTGAGTACAATATTTGGCAACTCTACCTACCTCCTCTATTGCTACTCTTTCGTTTAAGCAACATTTTTGCTCATCAGATCAGCCAGTGTCCTATTTGTTTGTTGCACTGTTTTTTTGTTTTTTGTTTGTTTGTTTATTTTCGAGTTGAGGTGCTGCGTGTCGTGGCCCTGGTTGCGGTCCCAGCGGAACCCCCAAGCACACGTAACATCGGCGATAAGAGCTGATCCGCTTTAATTAGTTTACGTTAATGTTAAATGTATTAAGCGATGGAGCGATTTTAGGGATGACGTCACGACACAGAATGAACTTCAAATTCAGAAATGGCCAATAAAAACACAAAAATCATTGAATTTAGGAAAGTTTTTTTTTTTTTTTTTGAATCACTGCCATTGACGGCTGTTGAATTCGGATATGCACGTTAACATGGAGGACTGGCAGTGAGTGAGTTAATACCAACTGACGTTTCAAGATGGCAGAATGACCATGATAAGCTTGACGGCATCCAACTTCACACGATATGATGAAAATGCTGGAGCCTCTCCCAGCTATCATCGGGCAGGAGGCGGGGTACACCCAGAACTGGTCGCCAGCCAATCGCAGGGCACATATAAACAAACAACCATTCGCACTCACATTAACACCGACGGGCAATTTAGTCTTCAATTAACCTACCGTGCATATTTTGGGGATGTGGGAGAAAACCCACACAGGCGGGGCCCGGGATTTGAACCCCGGTCCTCAGAACTGTGAGGCAGACGTGCTAACCACTTTTCCACCGTGCCACCACATAGGTAATAATGCTCTTTAAAAATAACTGTCTTCTATTGTTTCTCACACCAATATTACATAAACACTATCCGACCAACCATCACATGACTAAATTTAAACAGGGACCTTAATATAAATTGCTGTTTTTGTGGAACCCACCCAGAAACAGTTCACTACTTCTTCTGGATCTGCTGACACGCTCTGACTTTTTGGAAATATATACAGTATTTTATAACAACAGGGGGAAAAAATGAGAAAACTACCACCATTTTTTTCCCCCCAGAGGGACCCAAGGTTAGTTTTTAACTGGGTCAAATATTACTTATAAGGTGCCTTCATCACAATCACTGAGTCGTCCTGAAAATGTAGCAGAATAATGAAACTCTTGAGGTCTTATTATAAGTTGCCAAACATTTGCAAGTTGTTGTTTTCTCATTGGATGGAGGCGCCAAGGTTTTGTCACGTCGCATCCGCAGCGAGTGAGCAGACGTGGCAACGTCTGACGTCATCAATGTGCATCTGCGCTTCGTGGGAAAGCGAGCTGACCCTGCTAGCAGGTGAGTCCTGTCAACTAAGGCAGTTTAGGTCGTGTTATCGATTTATGTGCACTTAATATCCGACGATAGCGGTTTCCCTTAACCGTACGAACATATTACGAAGTGGATGTTCCTTCGGCTTTGTCATGAATAGCCCAATTGTCCACGTGTACTATACAGCTGACCCGAACAGTAGTGATTCTATTGGAATGGCTAGTAAAGTATGTTCATATACAAGTTTAAAATGTAACGCGTCAACGAAGTCATTCAAAACCGTTGTGTTAACTGCGGTCAAACCAGCCGCCCTGATTGTCTTCATACTAGGCATTACGGTAATAAACCGCCTTCAAAATAAAAGCCTGCCAATAATAGGCCTACAGGGACGTCAATGCTTCGGATTTCAAATAATTATGTTAAATAAGATCTCTGTTACAACGCAACCAGTCCACTTCTGAGAGAAAGTAAACTGTGCCAGAATTGCAACCATCAATGTTCATTTGAATCTTGAGATGCATTTAAAAAAAAATGTTTATTTGAAATCTGCATACATGACTGCAAGTATATCTTTTTTCCCAAAATTATAAAAAAGAATCCCAGCCCAGACCAATCCAGATCTGTGGGATATTAGACCAACGAGGACTCCACTGAAAGACGTTTGCTAAAGGTCTGCTATTGTATTTCAAAATAAAAGTCCACTGAAATCTGTATATTTTGCTGTCATTACCCCTGATTTAAAAAAATCTGTAAAAAACAAAACAATCAAATCTTTTCAGTATCGCAACACCAGTCCAGTTCTGGGAGACACTGCACCACCCCAGTTCTCCACCAAAACAGGTCCCATCCAAATCTGATGATGCATTTCAAAATAAAAGTCCCCTGAAATCTGCATATTTCCCTGGATGGGATCTCTTTTGGTGGAGACCTGGGGTGGTGTGATGTCCCCCAGAACTGGACTGGTGTTGCGATAACTAATAGATTTTGTTTTAATGATTTCTTGAAATCAGTGGTAATGAGAGCGAAATATGCAGAATTCAGTGGACTTTTGAAATCCAACATCAGATTTTGATGGGACCTCTTTTGGTGGAGACCTGGGGTGGTGTAGTGTCCCACAGAACTGGACTGGTGTTGCGATACCTCATATATATATATATTTTTTTAATGATTTCTTGAAATCAGTGGTAGTGACAGCGATACATGGCCCCATTCATTATTTCCTTTGCATGGACCAGTCATCCTGGTCCCTTTGCAGAAAAACAGCCACAAAGCATGATGTTTCCACCCCCATGCTTCACAGTAGGTCTGGTGTTCTTTGGATGCTACTCAGCATTGTTTCGCCTCCAAACACGACAAGTTGAGTTTTTACCGAGCAGTTCTATTTTAGTTTCATTTGACCATATGACATTGTCCCAATCCTCTTCTGGATCATCCAAATGCTCTCTAGCAAACTTCAGCTGGGCCGGGACATGTACTGGCTTAAGCAGGGGGACACGTCTGGCACTGCAGGATTTGAGTCCCTGGCGCCGTAGTGTGTTATTGATGGTAGCCGTTGTTACTTTGGTCCCAGCTCTCTGCAGATCATTCACTCAGTCCACCCGTGTGGTTCTGGGATTTTTGCTCATCACGCACGTTACCTATTGCAGATTCAGTCTTCATGCCTGGTGCAGGTCTACAATTTTGTTTCTGGTGTCCTTTGACAGCTCTTTGGTCTCGGCCATAGTGGAGTTTGGAGTGTGACTGTTTGAGGTTGTGGACAGGTGTCTTTTATACTGATTACGAGTTCAAACAGGTGCCATTAATACAGGTAACGAGTGGAGGACAGAGGAGCCTCTTAAAGAAGAAGTTACAGGTCTGTGAGCGCCACAAATCTTGCTTGTTTGTAGGTGACCAAATACTTATTTTCCACCATAATTTGCTAAGAAATCTTTTACAAATCCGACAATGTGATTTTCTGGATTTTTTTTTTTCCCCCTCTCATTTTGTCTCTCACAGGTGAGGAGGCCTCTCTCATATTTGAAGTGGGAGAACTTGCACAATTGGTGGCTGACTTTTTTTTGTGCCAAACTGTACTTGCAGTTATGTATGCAGATATCAAATAGACTTGATTTTTTTAATGCATTTCAAGATTCTAATTAATCTTGCTGGTTGCATCCCTGGTTGCGTTATAACAGAGATCTTATTTAATACAATAATTTTACATCCGAAGCATTGACCTCCATGCAGGCTTATTAGTGGGAGGCTTTTATTTTGAAGGTGGCTTTCGCTGGCTAGTTGGGGACTTATTACCGTAATACCTAGTATGAACAAAATTAGGGCATCTTTACGAGTGGAGGCTGGCTTGACCGCAATATTGTGTTACAGTAACAAATTTTTGGGGGAAAAAAAAAAATCAGACATTGCGTGTACTGTAGGATGTCTCTTTACAGACGTACACTATATTGCCAAAAGTATTTGCTCATCTGCTTTTGACTCACTAATAATCTGTAGTGACATCCCCTTCTTAATCACTATTGTTTAATATGAAGTCGGTCCGGCCGGCATGGTGGACGACTGGTTAGCACGTCTGCCTCACAGTTCTAGGGACCGGGGTTCAAATCCCAGCCCCGCCTGTGTGGAGTTTGTATGTTCTCCCCGTGCCTGGGTGGGTTTTCTCCCGGCACTCCGGTTTCCTCCCACAGCCCAAAAACATGCGTGGTTGTTTGATTGAGGACTCTAAATTGCCCGTAGGGGTGAATGTGAGTACGAATGGTTGGTTGTTTCTCTGTGCCCTGTGATTGGCTGGCGAGCGGTTCAGGGTGTGAAAAATAACATTTTAGGCCACTGCTAGACTATGCTAAATAACGCATACCGTGCCATACCTCGTGCACCCCTGGGCTCGTCTGATCACTGCTTAATTCACTTAAGACCATCACACACCTGACTTCTGCATTGACCATCCACGAACAGGATGTGAAACGCATCTTCAAACAACAAAAGATCAAAAAAGGGGCAGGCCCAGCCCTTGTCTCCCCATCCTGCTTCAAAGTCTGCGTGGACCAGCTTGCTCCAGTCTTCACACAGACCTTCAATAGATCTCTGGAACTGTGTGAAGTACCATCCTGTTTCAAACGCTCCACCATCATCCCAGTCCCCAAAAAACCTGCAATCTCGGGTCTGAATGACTACAGGTCTGTCGCTCAGACATCTGTGGTCATGAAGTCCTTTGAACGCCTCGTGCTGGACCACCTCAAGAGCGTCACAGGTCTCCTGCTGTACCCCCTGCAATTTGCCTACTGAGCAAACAGGCCTGCGGATGACTCAGTCAACATAGGACTCTTCTTCATCCTAGAACAACTCAACGACGCAGGGACCTACGCAAGGATCCTGTTCGTGGACTTCAGCTCTGCGTTCAACACCATCCTCTCCAAACTCCTCCTCCAAGCTTCTCCAGCTCAGCGTCTCACCTGCCATCTTCCAGTGGATTTACAGCTTCCAGACAGGCAGGACACAGCAGGTGAGGCGCACCACAAGCGCCCCAAGGTTGTGTCCTCTCTCTGCTGCTCTTCTCTCTCTACACAAACGACAGCACCTCAACACACTGTGAAACTCCTGAAGTTTGCAGACGACACCACAGTCATCTGCCTCATTAAAGACTGTGAGGAGTCTGCGTATCGACAGGAAGTGGAGCGGTTGGAGCTGTGGTGCGGCGACACAACCTGGAGCTGAACACGCTCAAGACTGTACAAATGATCGTGGACTTCAGGAGGCGTCCTTCGCCACAGCTTCCCCTCACGCTGTCCAACTGCCCTGTGTCAACCGTCAAGACCTTCCAGTTCCTGGGAATTACAGTCTCTCAGGACCTGAAGTGGGAGATCAACATCAACTCCATCCTCAAAAAGGCCCAGCAGAGGATGTACTTCCTGCGGCTTCTGAGGAAGCACGGCCTGCCACAGGAGCGGTTGAGGCAGTTCTACACAGCAGTCATCGAATCAGTCCTGTGTTCTTCCATCACAGTCTGGTTTGCTGCTGCAACAAAAAAGGACAAACTCAGACTGCAACGGACAATAAAAACTGCTGAAAAGATTGTCGGTACCCCCCTACCCACCCATGAGGACTTGCACGCTACCTGAACTAAGACAAGAGCATGGAAAATCCTCTTGGATCGTCCACATCCTGGTCACCACCTCTTCCAGCTCCTTCCTTCACATAGGCGCTACCAAACAATGAAAACTAAAACAAGCAGACATTGCAACAGCTTCTTCCCTCTTGCCATTAACTTCTTAAACGGTCAACTTACACAACTTCCATTGCAACATGCTGGCAATTTTGTCTTGAGTTTGTTGTCACATCTCTGTCGGGCCAATTATACATTACTCGTTACTTCATTACTCATTACTGTGTTTTTTATGTCTTTATGTTTCAAAAGTAGTCTGTCAATTGACTGTCTGTTGTCGTACTAGAGTGGCTCAAATTACCGGAGACAAATTCCTTGTGTGTTTTTGACATCCTTGGCAAATAAAGATGATTCTGAACTTGACTGGCCTGCACAGAGTCCTGACCTCAACCCGATGGAATACCTTTGAGACAAATTAGAGCAGAGACTGAGAGCCAGGCCTTCTCATCCAACATCAGTGTGTGACCTCACGCTTCTGGAAGTATGGTCAAAGTTCCCATAAACACACTCGTGATTCGACAGAACGGCGGCATGTTTACGTCCGCTAGCTTGCTAGGCTACATAACATTTTATTGCCTGCTTGTGAGCCGTATCTTATTAACAGTACATGACCATACCTCAAGCAAGACTTAAAAAAAACGTCCTCTCCTGTCCTAAGCAGCGGTAACCACCAACACACGTTTTCCCCCCATTTTGTTTTTATAATACAGTCGGCGCGATCCACTCCGGTCGCATTTGAGTTGACAAGATAAAGCCCAATGATCGTAAAAAACGGGATCCGCTACAATGTTTTATTGCAGTAGTCCATCCATCCATCCATTTTCTTTACCGCTTATCCTCACTAGGGTCGCGGGCGTGCTGGAGCCTATCCCAGCAATCACCGGGCAGGAGGCGGGGTTCACCCTGAACTGGTTGCCAGCCAATCGCAGGGCACATACAAACAAACAACCATTCACACTCACATTCACACCTCCGGGCAATTTAGAGTTGTCAATTAACCAACCATGCATGTTTTTGAGATGTGGGAGGAAACCGGAGTGCCCGGAGAAAAGCCACGCAGGCACGGGGAGAACATGCAAACTCCACACAGGCTGGGCCGGGGATTGAACCCAGGTCCTCGGAACTGTGAGGCAGACGCTCTAACCAGTCGCACACCGTGCCGCTCTGACAGTTTTTGTCGTCACTTTGTCCTGAAGTTTTATACATCTAAAAAGTGCCGTGGTGCCCCTTTACGAGCTAAAATAGCTTGATTTATTACGCTAAACCGGAAGTAACGGAGGCGTCGCTTCGGGCTTATTCTTTTCTCCTAAACGAATTGTGTTTTTACTTAACTCAAATACGCTACACTGCAATAAAGCTCATTCTAAAGAATGCTCATACATGAAAATATGTGAAACAACATGCATATTTATTACAGTTAGATTCTGCTCTCTTTACGTGGACTTTGAAGGCCAAGGAGATGATGGAAGAGAGTGGGATTGAGACTACACCTCCAAGCAGCCCTACACCACCAATGAGTGCAGCTACTGCAGTCAGCCCTGTACCGATGAGCAAAGGTAGGACATCTGTACGGATTCTATTCCGGAGGATTTTTTGGTACCATTTTTCACAAATAAAATAGCTCTTCTTAGAATTGACTGTATTACATACAGTTATTGACAGAAATCTTGTCACATTGGACATATAGTGGGAGGACAAAGTTTGTGAACCCTTTAGAATTTCTGCAGAAATTGGTCATTAAATGTAGCTCTCAGAAGATCTAAACTATGATTCAGAATTGTTGACCTCATACATGCAAACCAGTCGCCTTTCGGTGAAAAATAGGCCATTTACGTGAATCGTATATAGATCCGATGAGTGGGGGGGGGGTCGCTGTTGAAAGTATCTTGTCTTTGTCGTGTATGTATTCAATTAAATATAAATATCATTCTGTTTTTATTTATGTTTAACACAACGTCCCAGCTTCATTGGAATTGGGGTTGTATATACATTCCAATATTTTGGGTCCAAGCCATGACATTACCTCCACCATGCATCACAGATTAGCTTGTGTGTTTTGGATCGTAAGCAGATCCTTTCTTTGTCCATACTTTGGCCTTTCCATCACTTTGGTAGAGGTTAAACTTGGTCTCATCGGTCCATAAAACTTTGTTCCAAAACTTGTGTGGCAACGGTTTTACTGTGTCACAGTGGAGTTTTGAAGCTTCCGCTGTGGTATTATAATTGAGGTTTATTGAGAATCAGACTTGATCAGTCGAACAGAACAAAGTTTCTAGAGGGGGGAGAGAAACAAAGGCAAAAGACGAAGCACTAATTGTAAACAGGATGAGAGGAGTAAATCATTACTTTATCTACAGCAATGAAACATTAAATATGAGTGTTGCATGGGGCTGTAGTGCTACACCCTGTGAGGGAAGGACAGGACAAGATAGAACAGGACAAGGACAGGAGAAGAAGCATGCAGGACAAGGTCGTGACCCCAGCTGTACAACTGAAGTGTGGTGGCATTAATTATGTACATTATAAAAGTCTACAGGACGAGAGTATAAGTGAGTATTAGTGAGTATATGACAGAATTGTTAATAAAATGCCTACCTGATCAACACTAGTCAACTTGTCTGGAATGCTAATCGCCCACCAAAACTTCATGCCAATTGCAAAATATGTCTTATTGCAACATTTGTGTATGAACTGTCGTTTAAACAACAACACATTTACATAAATAACAATGGAAACTTTATGTGAAATTCACATTTTAAAGAAGTGGTATTATTAGGATTTCCCTATAGTGCATGCAGCATAAAAACGTTTTTATACATTAAAAAATGGTGCAATTGGTTTTTGTTATTTTCCAACAATACAGCAGGCACCGCACCGCTGGCGACGTTTTTAAGGACGTTAGCCACTGGCCGCATGCGGTAAAAAAATAGGAGTTAAAAAAGGGAAAGATGAAAGAACTATTTCCGTGGATATTTTGAAGCTATTTCAATTCAGCTGGTGTTGCGTACATGGCACAGGACATAGCTAACTAAGTTGAGGTAAAGTTACAAATCTTTATTTAAAAAAAAAAAAAAAAAAATTACACCAGATTTAATCATCTGGTGTAAATCAAATTTACACCAGACATCCCAGGAAAAGAAGAATAGTCCAAAATTCATCTTAACGGTTGTGCGCATTTGATCTGCAAAAGGAGGGTCAACCAGGTATTAAATCCAAAGGTTCACTTACTTTTTCCTCCCTGTCCTGTGAATGTTTACGTTATTTCAACAGTATTGCTTTGGTGGTGCTAGTCGAAGCAAACTCCGTTTATTATTTTGATTCAGTTTAGTATATAATACCAATACAATTATTCCAAACAAAACAAAAAAGTACAGGATCGAATGCGGCACAATAATGTATTAGAGCAAGCCTACAGTTGTGATAGGTGGATTGTTGCAAGAGTTGTACAAGTTCCAAATGGCTGTGAGACCTTGCGGCCCATAATAATTATGTGTGAAATTTGTATGCCCAATATAAATATTGTGTCTAAAATGCATGTCCAGTTTTTGAAAAAGTATATTTCTGGATTAAAATGTGTGTTTCAGGTCCATCAAGCCACGCTATCGCTGAAGGCAACGGCTCAGTGTCTATTTGTTCCCCCTCAGTCAGTGCTCCTCCCCATCCTGCTTTTAGCAGTCCCATGACTCCACATTCCATCTTTCCTCCTCCGTCTTCACTTGGCGCCCCTTTCAGCACCAATACCTCCGTCTCCGGGTCTCCCCTTGCCTCTTCTACTGGACCACCTCCCTTTTCTTCTGGTGCACCTCCTGTTGGGCCTCCTATTTCCAATTTTTCAATGAGTGCAGGGTATGACATAACACGGGGTCATGCTGGTCGAACTCCACAGACACCGCTGATGCCAACTTTTTCGAGCCCACCCTCTGTTCCAGGTAACAGTTCTCTTAAAATCCACTGCTGAAACCCCCCAAATGAAACACGTCAATCAAATATTAGTGAATATGTATTAAGAATCAAAAGCAACAAAACCATTCACCCAGTGAGGATTCAATATTGTATTCTGTTGAAACAATGGATGGTGTCATGGCTTTCCCTTCATCTCCAGGTGTAGTGTCTAACCCAATGGTTCAGCAGCCTGCCATGGCTGGGGGTTTCGATGCCAGATCCCCGATCACGTTCCCTGAGGAGCAGGAAGATCCCAGAGTACTTGCGGACAACAATGCTGGTGGAGGATTATGGGGCTTTTTCAAGGTAAATGTTTTTGGCTTTTTTAACCTGGAAATTAGTGACAAACCGAAATTTCGGCCACCAAAATGTTTCGGCTGATAATGGTCCAAATTTGCCGTTTTGGTTTTGTCGCCAAAATAAAACAACTGAAATAAGATTTTGTTATGACACATACATACATGTACACTACTTTGTAACGAAATCATATACTGTGCAGTGGAAACTCGGGTTACAAACGACTCTGTTTACGAACATTTGTGCTGCCACGCACAAAACCAAGAAAATGTATAAAGTTCAAAACACGGCCGTGTTTCATTCATCTTCCGTTCCGCGTCTCCTCACTTAGGGCCACTGGAGCCTATCCCAGCTATCTTCGGGCGAGAGGCGGGGTACACCCTGAATCAGCCAATCACAGGGCACATATCAACAAACAACCATTTGCACTCACATTCACACCAATGGGCAATTTAGAGTTTTCAATTAACCTGCCGTACATGTTTTTGGGATGTGGGAGGAAACCGGAGTGCCCGGAGAAAACCCACGCAGGCACGGGGAGAACACGCAAACTCCACACAGGCGGGGCCGGGATTCGAACCCCGGTCCTCAGAACTGTGAGGCAGATGTGCTAACCAGTCGTCCACCGTGCCGTGTCAACTTGTGATATATATTTTGGGGAAAAAAAAAATTCCCTGTGAGAAATAATGGTAATGAATCATCCCAGGTTCACACCCTCATACAAATCCATTGTATTTTAAATGATGCTGAATGTTGCACATTCTTTGCCCGGCAAATGTGACAATAGTGTTCTTCGTTTTCTCTTTAGGGAGTTGCTGGGAACCCTGTTGTTAAAACAGTCCTGGATAAGACCAAACATTCTGTAGAGTCTATGATTACCACTCTAGATCCTGGCATGGCTCCATATATCAGTAAGCATCTATCGTCGTCATTACGTAAAACTGATACGACGTTTAAGCGTCACAAAACAGCCAATAATAACAGTCCTTGCAAAAGAACTAAGATTCTGGGATTAGTAAGGAGGTTAGAGTCCCACGGAATCTCAGCCTTGTTTATGCGCGGATAAAGATGGATTTGAGATAATATGATAATGAAAACAATTACATTAAAGGGTGTGTTCTTTCTCTGTAGAGTCCGGAGGGGACATTGACATTGTGGTGACATCAGATAAAGAGATGAACGTCGACGCAGTCCGAGATGCTTTTCAGGAGGTGTTTGGGATGGCCATGGTGACAGGGGAAATTGGTCCATCCAACATTGCCCCGCAGCCTGTGGGCTATGCTGCTGGGCTCAAGGTCTGGTCACTCAGTTTTTCAAAAACATTATTTTGTGTACAGTGTGTGTATTTGTATACATATGCACAGTGGCATGAAAAAGTATTTGCCCCTTTTAATGATTTCAGATTTTTGTTTTTTGTATGTATTTTATTTATTAATTTTAGGTGGGGGGGGGGTTGGTATTTATCACACTTAAATGTTTCGACTCATCATGCCGATTTTAATCGAAAAAAAGTTATAAAGCCATTTCCAAGTCTTTCCAAATTCAGCAAACCACAGTCAAAGCCATTATCCACCAAAGGACAAAACTGGGAACAGGAGTGAAGCTTTCCAAGAGTGATTAGCCAAACAAAATTACCATAATTTCTCGTGTATAATGCACCTTTTTCCCCCCCCAAAAATTGGCAAACGTCAATTGTGCGCATTATACATAGGTATAGTGGAAAATGCAAAAAACTTTCACATTTCATTTCACACGCGAGATTTCGAGTTCCACATTGGGTGCTGTTTCTAATTTAAGCGCTAGTGACGTTTAAGTCACCTATCAGACGACACAAGAAAGTCACATGACCTCACACGACGTCTTCCCGGGCATAGGTATTCACACTAGATAAGCCAGCCCGGCTGATCGTCGTGCCTAAGTGGCCACCAATTTGGGAAGGTCGGCGTTACCTTGAAAGCAACGGCGTGCTACTCTTGTTTACATTAGACAAACAAAAACTACAACTTTCATGTATTGTAGTATTTGTCTGGCGCTGTCTGCCCAAACATGGATATTTCAGCTCTCTCATAACTTGAGAAAACACCGTGCAGTAAATTGCAAATGTTTTTGTTGATTTTTATTGTTTTTATTGTTTGTGCTACTTACTCAGTGGTTGAGTAATTATTTTACTGTGTACTTTTTACTCAAGAATTTTTATTTTTACTTGAGTCACATTATTGTCAAGTAACAGTACTTTTACTTGAGTACAATATTTGGCTACTCTACCTACCTCTATTGCTACTCTTACGTTTAAGCAACATTTTTGCTCATCAGATCAGCCAGTGTCGTATTTATTGCACTGGTCTTTTGTATTTTTGCATTGAGTTACTGCAGGTCATGGCCCTGGTTGTGGTCCCAGCGGAACCACGAAGCACCCGTAACATCAGCGATAAGAGTTGATACGCGAGTACGTTTTGTATTAATTAGGGTTGGCACGACAGTTACTGAGCAATCAAAGGTTACCAGTAATGTGGCAATGTCGATATATATATATATTTTTTGACAATTGTGCAAATGATGTCCTCTACCAATTTAGAGCAGTTTGAAATGAATAATAGAACAATAGTCTGGTGCCGTGACCATTGTGCAAGTGGCGCAGAGACTACAAGAAATGTATGCAGTTCAAAGTAACTCATGTGCAATAATCTGGAACAATGTCAATTGTGCAAATGGTGCAGATTCTTCTCATGCACGAGTGGCCAGTATACCAACAGATATGCAAGTAGTGCAGAGTGGCGAGATCACTAGTGAGTGCACAAATAATGTGCAATCGGCCCGACAGAGATGCGACCACAATCCATCCAGCCATCCATTTTCTGAGCCGCTTCTCCTCACTAGGGTCGCGGGCGCGCTGGAGCCTATCCCAGCTGTCATCGGGCAGGAGGCGGGGTACACCCTGAACTGGTTGCCAGCCAATCGCAGGGCACATACAAACAAACAACCATTCGCACTCACAGTCACACCTACAGGCAATTTAGAGTTGTCAATTAACCTAGCAAGCATGTTTTTGGGATGTGGGAGGAAACCGGAGTGCCCGGAGAAAACCCACGCAGGCACGGGGGAGAACATGCAAACTCCACACAGGCGGGGCCGGGGATTGAACCCCGCTCCTCAGAACTGTGAGGCAGACGCTCTAACCAGTCGTCCACCGTGCTGCCGTGACCACAATCTCAAGACAAAATTGGTAGCATCTTACAATGGAATTGTGAGTTAACTATTCATGGCAAGAGGGAAGAAGCTGCTGGAATGTCTGCTAGTTCTAGTTTGCATTGTTCAATAGCGCTTACCTGGGAGGGAAGGAGCTGGAAGAGGTAGTGACCAGGATGTGGAGGGTCCAAGAGGATTTTGCATGCACTTGTCTTAGTTCTGACAGCGTGCAAGTTCTCAAAGGTAGATAGGGGGCTACCGACAATCTTTTCTGCAGTTTTGATTGTCCGTTGCAGTCGGAGTTTGTCGTTTTTTGTGGCAGCACCAAACCAGACTGTGATTATGAACACAGGACTGATTCGATGGCTGCTGTGTAGAACTGCCTCAACAGCTCCTGTGGCAGGCCGCGCTTCCTCAGGAGCCGAAAGAAGTATATCCTCTGCTGGGCCTTTTTGAGGATGGAATTGATGTTGGTCTCCCACTTCAGGTCCTGAGAGACTGTAATTTCCAGAAACTTGAAGGTCTCGACGTTCAAACAGAGAACAATAATCAGCAACAGTAGGTATGAGAAAAACTGACACATTTATTATTAACCTATGGGTTAAATAAAGTAACTGCTGTGCACGTCTTGACCGCTGAGGGGCACTGTGATACACACAATTAGAATCAGAATCATCATGGAATTTTTTTTAATAGTTTTCCCACTTTCATTTTTAGGATCATCAAGCAAATATAACGATCAGACAAATATAACCCAAGTGAAATTAAAATGCTGTTTTCATGGATTTAATTTATGAAGGGGGTAGAAAACTATTCAAAGTTGCCTGACCCTGTGTGAAAAAGTAATGGCCCCCTAACCCTCATAACTGGCTGGGCCATCCTCTGCGGCAACAACTGAAATCAAGCATTTTTCTCTAACTGCAAAATGAGTCTTTTACATCACTGTGGAGACATTTTGGCGCACTCTTCCTTGCAGAATGTTTGAATTCAGCAAACATTTCGGGGTTCTGAACATGAACAACCTTTATAAAGTCATGCCACTGCATTTCAATTGGCTTCAACTTGGAGTTTGACAAGGCCACTCCAAAACCTTCATTTGTATTTTTTTTTTAAAGCCATTTAGAAGTTGACTCGCTGGTGTGTTTTGGATCGTTATCTTGCTGCAGAACCCAAGTTTGCTTCGGCTTGAGGTCACAAATCTCCTTCGGGATTTTCTGTTAAAGAGCAGAATTCATGGTTCCATCAGTCACAGCAAGTTATCCAGGTCCTAAAGACCATCAACCCAACCCAAGACCATCACACTACCACCACCATGTTTGACTGTTGGTATGATGTTCTTTTACTTAAATGCTGTGCAACATTTACACCAGATGTAACGAGACACACACCTTCCAAAAAGCTCAACTTTTATCTCGTCAGTCCATATCATATTCTCCCAAAAGTCTTGGGAATCATTCAGATGTTTTTTTTTTTTGCAAAAATGAGACGAGCCTTTGTTCTTTTTGATCAACAGTGGTTTTCGCCTTGGAACTCTGCCTTGGATGCCATTTTTGCCGAGTCTCGTCCTTATTGTTGTGTCGAGCACTGACCTTAGGTGAGGAAAGGGAGGCTTGCATTTCTTTAGGAATTGTCCTGAGTTCCTTTGTGGGCTCCTGGATGAGTCGTTGCTGTTCTCTTGGGGTAATCTTTGTAGGCCGGCCACTCCAGGGAAGGTTCACCACTGTTCCATGTTTTCTCCATGTGAGGGTAATGGCTCTCCCTATGGTTCTCTGGAGTCCTAAAGCTTTAGAAATGGCTTTTGTAACCCTCTCCAGACTGATAGATGTGAATTACTTTATTTCTCGAATGTTCTGGAATTTCTTTGGATCGTGTCATTTTGTTGCAGCTTTTTTTTAGATCTTTTTTCTGACTTGATTTTGTCGGGACAGATTCTGTTTTAGTGATTTCTTGATTGAACAGGTCTGGAGGTAATCAGGCTTGGGTGTGATCAGTGAAAATTATTAAAATTGTGGTTAGTCACAATTAATTCATAATTTAACAAGGGAGTAATTACTTTTTGACACAGGGTCAAATAACTGAATTTGTTTTTTTCCTTAATTAAATCATTTTAAAACAGCATTTTTAGTTCCCTTGGGTTATGTTTGTCGATTTGCATTTGTTTGATAATCATAAACAAAGTGGGCAAACTGCAAAAATGTAAGAATTTGAGAAGGGGGCCAATACTTTCTCATGGCACTGTAAAGGAATTGACCACACTGTTCCAATACTTTAGAGAGGAGTGGAAATCCAGACATGGTTAGCACTGTTGCCTAATAGCAAGAAGGTTCCAAATCTTGGACCATGTAAATGATCTTCCTGTGTTTCTTTGGATTGTGTTGTGCAGGGGGCTCAGGAGCGCATTGATAGTTTGAGAAGAGCGGGTGTGATTCACGAGAAGCAGCCAGTGGTCTCAATGGAAAAATTTATCGCTGAGCTTTTTCCAGACAAGTAAGTCTCTCTTCTCTGAAGATATTTGTTGACAACCAGTCACACTTGTCTGTCCGATTGTGTTGACACTCGACATTTTCATGAAAGGGTTCAGTTAGCATTTTAACACCATAAACCTCGGCCAGAAAGAGTCCAAGGCCACCTCCACGTCTAGAGTGTTTCAACCAAAGTCTGTAAATGTTCCCTTTTAGTCTTTTGTATTATTTTAAAATAAAAATTTGAAGTAAAATGCTCCCCAGCTCTAGAACTCTGGCACCTGACCTCAGCAATTCAAACTCTCTCATTACCTTCAAATCCAAATCTAAAACATACAGTACCTGAGCAGTATCGCTTACAAACTTTAACCACACCACTCTTATTTTTTTAAAATTTGTTTTAGTGTTTTGTAAATTCCGTTTTTACTGTATGACTGACGTACAGTGTCCTTGAGGGCCTCAAAAGCCGCTTACAAGTAACATTTATTATTATTACTGTTATTATTATTACATTTCCATCTGTTTTTTTTCTTCCAAGTGGAACATTTCTAAGCAGATACACTTTGTCAGGCCTGCTTCTAATAGCTTTGTTGAATGTTGACTTTCAGTCAAGCCACTCATAAATGATGCTCCCTGATGAAATACATATGAGAAATTGATAGATAAATTAGATATGCTGGTGGAACCTCATTGCATTTACGTTATCTTTTTATTGGTGCAGTAATCCACAGTGAATAATTTACGCCCCCTAAAAGTGTTTGTAAATTGCTTATATCAATAATTTAAACTATAGATATACCACAAACGATGGTTCCAAAGGCCAATGTCATGTCAAACTTTCCAAACCATAGTGGCCTCCTCATCTTCAGTGACAGGGGGTGAATCAACATTGCCCCAGGTTGGCTCGACCATCGCATGCTTCACTGTGCCACAATGTACCCCAAGAAAGAGAGAGAGAAACCATAGAAGTCACACTTAACAGCTTTGACGAAGAGAGAGTTTTCGAAAAGACATTGCAAGACGGACTGGATGGACGCAATGAACATGCTCCTCCTGGGATTTGGAAAAGGTGAGGATGTCATCCAAGTAAACAAACATCTTGCGGTTAAGCATGTCCTGGTGCTGGGCTCCAGGTCTATGGCACGGTCATATAGGTAATGAGGGAGCAGAGGCATGGCCTTGGCCGTTCAGAGGTGTCGCAGCTTGCTTGAGACTGACTTGGTAACAGAAAGAACTCCACCCGAGGATGCCACCAGTTGTCCAGTCAATGTGTAGGTTGTGACATCAAAGCCAAGGGAACCCAAGATAAAAGCGATGTGAGGTGGACTGCAGGATGTAAAACTAGTCTCTCATGATGGTTGACAGACAGGAGCATGTGGACCATACGAATCTAATGGGTGACGGCCCCCAGGATATAACCATCCAGGGTGTTGACTGGAACTGTGCAAGGGACAGTAACCCTGGAAGGCAAGCCCTTCTTCGATGACGCTGGCATCTGACCCAAAGCCTGTGAAAGTGGCGAGGGTATGCGAACCATCAGGGAGAAGATCGACATGGAATAGGTGTCTTTGGTTGGATGAAGATTGTGTAGAGTTCTGGCTCATTAGTAATTCCCTGGTATGGCTGGGGTCTGCTGGTGTGTCCTGGCTTTTGCTGGACAGACAAAATGGCTGGCCTGGCTACAGTACAGTTAGAGGTTGGCCTACCGGCGGCACGCGCCCTCCTCTGGGCTGAGACTGGTGTGGCCCAATTGGGTTCGGAACCCTCTGACTGCAGTGCTGCAAAGGCAGCAGAACTGGTGGAAAACAAGGGAACCTGAGGGCAGGCTGGAGATTGGCGACCCTTTTTAATCTGCTTCCTCTCCCGTCTCTGAGCCTGGATATGCAGATCCACTCTAATAGTCAGCTTGATTACCTCATCCAGTGTGGATGGGTGAACATGGGACACCAGTTCATCCTTAATGTAATCAGCTAGGCGGTGGAGGAAAGCACCACAGAGGGCCAAGGAATTCCAGTCACTCTGAAGGGGCTTGTTGCAAAAGTCAATGGAATAGTCTGCCATTGTCTGGACCCTCTGCGATAAATTCCTCAAGCCCCATTGTGCATCAGAACCAAAAGCTCCCATGCCAAAAACCAAGAGGGAGCCCCTAGGTGAATGACTGGTAGGATGCGCAGGCCAGTCAGTCTCTCCAACTTGACGGTTCCTCAGAGGAGAGCTTTCCTCGTTAGACCATTGATAGTGAAAGCAACCTTGGCTTCTTTCGAGGCGAATGTGTGGTGTTGCAGGTACAAAAACAAAGAGCAGTTAGTCAGGAAGGGACCACAATTCCAGAACAACTGGCTGGGTTAACGCGGCCATTCGCTGTTCCATTTGTGTTGTTAACGTCAAAAATGCCTGTGCTTGTGCATTAGCTGACTCTCGTTTCGGCAGCGGACATCATTACTTTGTGCTGCTGGAGGACAGACTCAATCCTCTCAAAGTTGGTCTGGGGTGGTAATGTGTGTGCTGGGTCCATGACTGGCCAGATTGTAGTGTCACGGGTAAGAGTAGAACCTACATGCAGTCCACCAGACCAGAGTAATCATCGGTAATGACTGCAGACTTGTGAAGGGTTTGTGGTCCTGGACATGGTCCTCAATCCATTGGGAGCACAACGGGGAAACTCACACTGCAGTGTTGTTGAGCACAATACCAACCAGCCACGGAGACAGGCAAACAGAAAGCGGGTAGGGCCAAGGCAGAACTCGTAATCAGGGACAGAAGCCTGAGGTGATTACCAGAAAAACGAGGCAGGAAGGTCAGAGGCAGGCGGCATCAAGAAGAGTGCAAAAAAAGTAAGCAAGAGAGACTAAAATAGTGGCTGATTTCTGATCTGAAGCACCTTAGCGCCGCTGTGAGTGCAGTGGCTAATGAGGTGCGTGTGGCTCACTGGCAGACTGGAGCAGTGGAGAGGTGAATGAAAAAAGTAAAACGAGCTGGATTGTGACAAAATTGATATCAATATCATGTCGCTCATATCTCTGATATGAATAATGTTTTTTAGAGAATGGCTCATAATAAAATGATTTATTGATCATTTATTTTAGCAGTCCTCTAAATACGAAGAACACTACAGTTTCTCTTCACACTAAAAAATATTTTGATGTACACAAATTTCATAACCTGAAAATATTGGTTTTGTCTTCAGGTGGTTTGACATAGGCTGTTTGATCTTGGAGGACCCTGGTCTTAATACCCGAGTGGAGGTCTTCACCCAGGCAACCCCACTGGCTCTCGAACATGTCCAGCAGGTACACGAGTAATTATCTCAAGGCAGAACCGCAACGATCCAAAGTGAATGACGAATGTCATTATTTAGGAAAAGAGGAAAGTGAATGAGTGGATAGTTAGTCAGGATTGACTAGTCAAGATTGAACTCCCTTGTACTTCAGATTGTGGCATCTACATGTAGATCTTTGAATGTGTACGCGATTTTATTGTAGACGCTTTCAAATTCATTGAGCTCTTGCTTTACCATTGTGAACAGGAATGAGGAATTTCAACTTTTGTTAGCCAAATTTGAACCATCTCCTCATTTAGGAATTAATCAAGCATTATATTCAACATGAAACCTTTTTTTGGTTCAAGAATGCAAGCAATACTGTTGTTGTTGTTTTTAAGAAATGTCCTTTATTATATTATCCTTCATTTTTTTGTAAAACAGTGCATGTATGAAAATAATTAATTGTTAACCATGAGAGAAACAAAAAATATATATTTTAGGTCATTACTAAAGCTGTTACTTTCAGCCAGCTGTGGCATAAACCTTACACGGAGTGGTCTAATACAGTTGTAGAGTGTATTGGCGTTTGGATAAAACGTAATTTATTTAAGAAATACATTCGTCGAAGGTGAACGCCTGTGTTCACTTCCGGATTGGTCCGATTTAAGTTTTTAACGTCACAATCAAAACTATCTGTCTTGTAAAGGGCACCATGTCTCTTTTTTTTGTGTGTGTAGAATTTGGGGAAAAGTGACGAAAAACCTCTTATCAGTCGCATAATCTGAAGGTTGCTACAGTAATGAAATACTAGTTCTCGATCACAGAGGTTTTTGTCGAATCCAAACACACAAATGATACAGGTAGTGGATTTTTATAGAACATTTTATGAAATCTAACAGGGGAAACAATACAGATGGGTCTAACTACAGAACAAAGGACAGACAAACATTGGTAAAGGAGGCTGACTTTGTGATGTGAGGGTGGAGTGAGCATGCGTGATGGCAAGGCATAGAGCTGGGAGTTCCTGTTACTGTTAATTTAAACCCAAATATGCACCAATCTGTACTTTAGTAGACCGCACGTTGGACTTCCATTGCGTGGAACGCAATTTAGGCAGGCTCGTCGATCTCCCGGATGCTTGGCCGGGCCGGTCGAGGACAGGTGGTTTGATGGAAAGGAGCAAAGTAGCAAAGGACAAAGGAGCTTCAGCCTTTTATGCACAAAGGAGTGAAAGGGAGTGCCCAAAACCTCCTCCACCCCCACGACCAAAAGGGAGATAGACCGTGCCTCTTAATCATAGTTATGAAAGAAGTAGTACTATTTGTGGTTTTAATCCCATGGGAATAAAAGATTAATTATTGGATCTAAGATAAGGAAACCGGTTTCCAGCTTTGCATTTGTCACCCACACCCTGTTTAATCCATGTTATGAGTGTTTCAATTTAATGTGGGTGCTGGGAGCATTTAGTATTTGCAATGTGGCATTTGTGTTGTGTGGGGTGAAACGTCTCATCCGGTTCAGTGGACAAACAGATTTGACATCAGACATTCAATCACTAATGACATTGATGTGGTGGTGGACACTGGGGGCAGTCATGCAAGGTTCTTAAAATATTAAAGCAGAAACATTCTGTGAGAACATGTTGCAGTATCGCTCAGTCGTATAGTGCAGTAACTCTCCACTGCCTGCGTGTGTCGCTGGGCTCCATCAATTATTTCAGACCAGAAAAGCCAAATGGTCTTTTGTTCATCATCTGGAACCACTTTGCACCGCGGGTTGCTCAGTCAGTCTTGGTCCTCAGTCAGTGTGCAGAGAAAGGTCTTTGTTGGTGAGCCCCTTCAGACTCGCTGGGGGGTGAGTGTTAATTAAGTTTGCGTCCGAGTGAGAAACCAGGTATCCTGTGTCTCTCATTTGATAGGATTCTTCAGACTGGCTGGTAATTAATTTAGCGTCCGGGTGAGATAAATTAGGCATCCTTGTGGCTGTCTGTCATGGCGGGGCGGTTGAGGCAGGTATGCAGGGCAGTCAGAGATTGGGGGATCCTGGGTACCATTTGTTCTGGCAAGGCATACTCGCTATATATCCCCACTTAGTCGGCTTGATCCAGCTCGATGGCGGATCTAGGCGACATCTCCTTGGAAGATGGCACAGGTTGGCAGGAATACACAACAATGCAGTTACCAAAGTACAACATTTGTGTGTGTGTGTGTGTGTGTGTATGTGTGTCTGTGTGCGTATTGGGATGGCAGTGAGAACAGTAATTCGGGGCAGGGGAGAAGCTAACACTAAGGGTAAACATTAACTAGGTGTAGAGTTCTCAGTAAAAATAAAAAAACAAAAGGAGAAACTCAACATGGCTCTTCAGAAGAGGAAGTTCGCTTCAACTTAGCACACAGGGGACATAACAGTCAGGTGTAAAACCAAATTCATCAATCTAGGAGAGGGAAGGTGCTAATTAGAGGTTCTAATCTTGATGGCAGAATGGAATCCTAGTCTAGATTCAAAAGAGAGTACAGACGTCCGGAGGGCCATTTAGGTCAAGGAGGACCTCCTCCCCTCTCTGTATGGGGTCAGGTTCGGGTTCAGTTGTTCTTTTTCGACAGAAAATTTTGGGCCACACACTTGAGCACTGACGCAGAAGACCCTGCAAGTTCTGAGTCTTTCAATAGAGCAGGTAGGTGATAACGAAAGTCATGCAGTAACCGAGACTGACCAAGGCGATCAAGATGTTATCTGCTGCAGACCAGTAGTGCATGAGTGGGAGCTCGGGTATTTTAGAGTCTGTGCTAATGGCGCGTAGACTGTTGTCTATGTGGATGATGTCAATCGTTTGAGTCCCTTCAAATTGAATTTAGTTGAGCGTTTCAGGATCAACTTCGAGTTTGTATTGTCCGAAAAAGTTGGAAATGTCGATTTTGCTGTCATAATTGTCAGCTGGCAGGTGGTAAAGATGGACGTCCTCAATATGCAAAATGGCATCTTTGGGGACGTCGAGCCACATGGTTTGACTTGGCAGGGCGAGTCTTGTTGTGGTTTCGTGGTGGTCTTAACATAGTGCTCACTTAGGGCTGGTGTGTTCCCTAGCCATTTGGTACCAATTTCTGGTAGCGAGGTGTTGCTTCTGCTCTACACCATGACCCATCCTTCAAGGGCTTCAGGCCACAAATCCCATTCACTACATCTCGGATGAACGGCTTACAGACACAAGTAATGGATGTCTTTTGTGAGGATGCACGTCCAAATTTGGCGGCAGATACAAATAAGGATTGCGATCATAATGAGCGACCGCCGTGGGAGTATTGACTCGGACGTGACTGTCGCCCTGCCAGGTGGTAACATTAATTACGTCTTTTAAGCGCTATATGTTTCGCGAGTTACTGGGAGAATAACAAGAAAGCTCAGGGTTGACACACAAGATAGTGGAACTCCCGAGAGAAAAAGCCAAGTGGTTTTGGACAGGACTGATAGAGCTAGAGCTTTAGAGAGGATACTTTCGACTAGGGTAAGGGGTACCAGGTATGGAGGGATTCTACCCATTGCTAAATTTCTCTATGGTTGAAGAGATTTCACGTAGCATGTCATTCATCAATGTGGTAAGTTCATGCAGTTGGGCACTGGACAGTGTGTCCGGGCACGCTGCCACGCCAAGCTGGTGGCTGGTGTTTGGATGTAGGTTTTCCACAAACAGTGTTTTGAAATTTTGTCTTTGTACTTTATCAAAACAGAATAATAAAATAAATAGAATGTGAAGCATTAAACAATTTATGCCTCATGATCTAATGTTTCATTCATCTGTGTGCTGCGCCTTTTGTTGTGCCTGCCTTTGCCACCGGGAGGCACTATTGTACAGTGCAGTCAAGCAGACAAACAAAGAATAGACTTCTTCTTCTGCTGTTCTACCACTTAGTAATGTTTGTCACTTTTTGTCAAGGATGAAGAATATATGCTTGTGAGCAATGTTATATTATCTGTCTAAAATGTGTTTTTCCACCTTACGTGTTCAAATATCCGTTTCTTAAAAGGTTCTGAAGCCGCAACTGTCGATGCAATCTGTTAGCATGTTAATGACATTTTCTGTTAATTTGGTCGTTGTTTGTTAGCATTAAGCTAGTGGACTTTGTTTATTTTTTAATTAACCTGTCCTGTTCAGCTGCATGGCCTTACAGAATGGTGTATCTGTATGTCTTTGTGCTGGAACAGTTTTGCTGTGCAACAGGGGAGTTTGAAACACTCCCTCTTTTTATTTTTAAATGTTTTATTATTCTGATGTTTACTGAAAATGCAGCCGGACAGAAAAGGATTTTAGGAGGGGCCAAACAGAGGGACTAGGGGTTAAAACCACAGCAGAATAGGGAGACAGCCTTCGTATTTGAACATAAGTAACTTCATCCATCCATTTTCTGAGCCCCTTCTCCTCACTAGGGTCGCGGGCGTGCTGGAGCCTATCCCAGCTATCATCGGGCAGGAGGCGGGGTACACCCTAAACTGGTTGCCAGCCAATCGCAGGGCACATACAAACAAACAACCATTCACACTCACATTCAAACCTACGGGCAATTTAGAGTTGTCAATCAACCTACCGTGCATGTTTTTGGGATGTGGGAGGAAACCGGAGTGCCCGGAGAAAACCCACGCAGGCACGGGGAGAACATGCAAACTCCACACAGGCAGAGTTTCAGCATTAATTGTGGTGGGGGAGGGGGGGGGGGGCACTGATACACAGGGTAGGGCCAATGACAGTCATAGTAACAGGGGGGGAGGTGGGTCTCACTTATTTGCATGGCGGTGCTCCAGATGCTGGGCCCCCCGGGCTGGATCTCTGTTTGGTGTTGGGGCTGACCTCTCATGGCCCGGAGCTGCTCCTTGCCCCCCCCCCCCCTCCTTATCGTTCCCTTGTCGGGTTCCCCTATCCGCCCCCCTTTCCAACAAACAAGGAACACTCTGTGTGGGGCGGTGGGTCGGGTGGTTAGCTGGGAGGGTGGCATTGGGTCCCTGCGGCCCCCGCTGGGTGGCCGGTTGTCGGGGCGCCTCGGTGGGGCTGGCAGACCGCCCTGGGTACCTCTGTGTGGGACGTGTCCCTGTCCGCCGGGGCTGCTCTTGGGCGGACCCCTGGCCCTGATTCCGCCCCTCGATTGATTGGGTGGGGTCCTCAGCCGCTACGGTGCGGCCAAAGCAGTTGCAGGACACTTCTGTCAGTCTTTGTGCATGTAAAACGGTATCAATTCACTTGCATGTATCCGCAGGCACACCCCCCTAGGACTCTTTCACTGGGTCTGGGGTCACGCACTTACTGCAACAAATAACTCATGAATATGCAAATCGCTTGTGTAGCCCCTCACTTATACTCTCATCCAGTACACTTCCTGTACACTTTTATAATTTACATAATTAATGCCACCACACTTGGGTTGTACAGCCGGGTTCACGACCCTGGTCCTGCATGCTTCTTCTCCTGTCCTTGTCCTGTTCTATCTTGTCCTGTCCTTCCCTCACAGGGTGTAGCACTACAACACCATGCAACACTCATATTTAACATTTCATTGTTGTAGATAATGTCATGATTTACTTTATTTCAAGCATTTATGTGTTTCAATTTTTAATGATTATGGAAAAAGACGCTATTTCAGAAATGTGACTATTTAATGTGACCAACAAAAAAGGATCTTCAACACAGAAATACTGTCCTTCTGAAAAGTGTATTAAAGTAATATACCCTCAGTCCATTGTTGGATTGTTGCATGACAGCATCAAGGCGACGTGGCATGGAAGTGATCAGCCATCGCGAGCTCGCTGGCCAATCAAGTACTGTTATTCCATGGCTATTAAACCAGGTATTGGTAGTTTTGGCTTTGTGGGCAGCTGCCAAATCCTTCTGGAAAATAAAATCAGTCTCCAAAAAGCTCACCAGCAGCAGGGAAGCATGTAGTGCTCTAAAATGGTCGACAGCTGTGTTGACTGTGGACTTGATAAAAGACAATGGACCCACGCCAGCAAATGACGTGGCTCCCCAAATAATTACTAACTGTGGAAACTTCACACTGGGCTTTAAGCAGCTTGACTTTTGTGCTTCTCCAGTTTTCCTCCAGACTCTTGTGACCTTGGTTTCCAAATGAAATGCAAAATGTACTTTCATCTGAAAAGAGTTCTTGGGACCACTGGACATCAGAACAGTACTTTTTCTCCTTAGCCCAGCACAGATGCTTCTGACATTGTTTTTGGTTCAGGAGTGCCTTGACACATGGAATTCTTCGTTTGCAATTTCTTTTTGAAACCTTTTTCCTTGTGAGGGTGTCCATCCTGGTTTTCTGCACAACTGACGAGTCAGTAGTCTTCTCCATGATTCTGAAGCTTACTAAGCCAGGCTGCGATCATTTAAAGGCTGATGGAAAGTTTCTCGTAGACTTTCACTCGATATTCACATTTTTTGGCACATAGCTGTATTGATGGCACTTGAATACAATATATTATATATCAATATATCATATTGAATATCGACATTCGGGGGGGGGGGAAAATTGTGATGTAGGCCATATCGCCCAGCACTAATCTGAAGGTCACTCGTAATTCAAAATTTTGGCATGAGACACAAAGCAAAAGAAAACGACCTAGCGAACTTTGTTGTGCTCACCAGGGGTCCCGTGGAAACATTGTCACTTAATTGATCCAAAACATTATTTATCTACTCCAAATAATGTTTTTCTTCATCTCATGATATAATGGCGGGCAGATCAACCAAATGGCCAAACAAAGGTCCTGTTGCCATTCATACAACAGAATATTACTTTTGTGTTCAACTACAGATTTCACACTAAGTAAATGTGAGAGTAAATCCTTAGTCGGGTCACTTGTATCTCATGGCACACCTGTCGTGTGTTTAATTCCTCGAAGTCAATGTGTGATTACTGGTATTTTTCTGAGCAAGGCAGTTTTTCAATTCAACCAACATCACATGATTCTGCAGTTTGGCCCACAATGTTTAAACTTATGTTAAATGGGTTTGTCATTTGTATACAGGCTCAGTCCCTGACCCCTCCGGACTACAGCCTTCGATGGTCCGGTCTTATGGTTACGGTCGGTGAAGTCCTGGAGCGCAGCCTGCCAAACATCAATAGAACAGAATGGCTTCAGGCTATGACGGGGATGACACAACGGCAGATGATCTATAATGCCGCCAAGGCATTGGCTGGAATCTACAAACGGAGGCTGCCGCCCAGGATTGCGTGAGGCTCTGCTGCATTTTGTGCCCGTGAGCATTTGGAGACATTTTGAAGGAGTAGCAAAAACTGAGATCACTCGCAGCTCCATGTTTTTCCTCACTGAGCAAAGCCAGATGGTAATGTTAATTGACATTCCAACTCAGCAACGGGATTTTATTTTTGCATATCACTTTCAAAATAAAGCCATTTTAGAAGTAATCATCTGCTCATCCTTTGTGAGATTATATATTGTGATTTATGTAAATGATGGGATGTTTTGTGCTTCTGAGTTGTTTTCTTGATTGTTTTTTGTTGTCCCAACTGTTATTCTCATAACTAGTCTTTTTCAAGAGTTGGCCAATCCCAACAAAATTCATAACACATAGAGCACTGAAGCCATTAAGCCAAGAGTTACAAGAACTCTATTGCCTTTTTTCCACACACAATATGATGGGTAATCATCTCTGCCATATGTAAGAATTAATTAAATACAACCAAGAGGGTGCCTGTGGGTCCAATTCACTTCACACAGTTTAGGTTTCCACTCACATCTGGGTGAGAGATTTTAAAGGAGACATTTTTTTTTTTAATTGCTTGTTTACAAATAATTGGGTTTCTGGAGTTCCTGCCCACCTGTCAAAAAAATAAAATGCTTTTAAGTTGTGGAAAAAAAATGCATGTGTCTGTTTATATTATTATATATTATTATTATTATTTTTTTTTTTTCATGTGTTCCTCTTGAGTAATACAGGGCTTGTGACTTTTACTCTGGCGTGCTGATGCCAAAACTTGTGTTTACATTGCTTACATGCGTCTCTAAACAAATGTAAATAGAATTGAATTGAATGTTGTTATAAGAAAAGGTGATGTAACACAGTGGTAAACATGTCCCTGTCCCAGCTTTTTTGGAACGTGTTGCAGCCATAAAATTCTAAGTTAATGATTATTGGCTAAAAAAAATACAGTTTATCAGTTTGAACATTAAATATCTTGTCTTTGTATTCAATTAAATATAGGTCGAACATGATTTGCAAATCATTGTATTCCGTTTTTATTCATGTATGACACAACGTCCCAACTTCATTGGAATATTATGTATGTATGTATAGATATAGGCGGCACGGTTGGCGACTGGTTTGAGCGTGAGCCTCACAGTTCTGAGGACTCGGGTTCAATCCCCGGCCCCGCCTGTGTGGAGTTTGCATATTCTCTCCGTACCTGCGTGGGTTTTCTCCGGGCACTCCGGTTTCCTCCCACATCCCAAAAAACATGCATTAATTGGAGACTCTAAATTGCCCGTAGGCATGCATGACTGTGAGTGCGAATGGTTGTTTGTTTGTATGTGCCCTGCGATTGGCTGGGAACCAGTTCAGGGTGTACCCCGCCTCCTGCCTGATGACAGCTGGGATAGGCTCCAGCACGCCCGCGACCCTAGTGAGGAGGGTAAATCTGGAGGGTAAATCTCTGGAACGACATTTGATCCCCCGTCTAACCTCTGGACCATCCAGGACGCTAGATATCTTCTTTAGGGCAAACTGATGGGGTTGACCAAATTTGTCATGGATGGCTGCCATGGTGTCTGTGTAGGGGGTTGGCGAGTTAAGATAAGCATCAGATATTATCTTAGCTTCCTCTACCTTAAGATGGTCTATTAGTCGGTTGTGGTCCTCTGTATACTGGCTCTGGGACAGGAGGCAGCACATAAGGTGTGGCTGGCTCGGAAGGCGGCACGTAACGAGATGTTGGACCTGCTCCAGGTACTCCTGATTGAAGGGGTAACTGTCAGGGGTGAGCAGTAGGAAAATAGGGGGTCTTGTGTCTCAAGACGGAGGGCTGGGAATGTGAGAGCTCTGACAGTCGTGGCTGAGTCCTGTAGACCTCAGGCTTTAGGTCTAAGGGAACGGGGTGAAGAAGGGACTGCTGATCTTCCACCTTAAGGACAATGAGATTTGTATGTAGGTCTTCCTCAGGTTCAGACCATGGTGAAGGATCGGACAAACCTTCCTCTTCCTCAGGATCGGTGACAACAGAGCTGCTCGTTTCGTTGGCGACCCCGGCAGGATATGAATGGGTGCCAGGACAAGGTGGTAAAGGAATGCTAACTTGACTTATGCCTATTCGTAGGGAGTGAGCCACATCTACTAGCTCTTTGAGGTCACTGTGAGCTCTGTTCAGCTCCTTTAAGCCGGCCTGTAGTGCCTCATGTGTCTCTCGCAGGGCAGGGTTTCTCTTCTTGAAAGGTTCTGAGGTTCAGGTAATACCTTGAGTCTGGGGATGGAGTCTGCAAGTATGCAACAGGAACAGTTGCGAGTAGGATGTCCTAATCCACATCTCTCCACCTGGTGAAGCTTGAGGCTAGCTGAGGGGCTCCATACTGAGCAGCATCTCCATTGGTTCTTTCCCGGTGACATTGAGATGTCTGAACTGGTCCATCCTGTGCATATGACAGTTTTAGCGTACATTAGTCAAATAAAAATGTAATGAATTTAGGAAAAAAGAATGAGCCGGAAGCGACGCTTGTGTTACTTCCGGTTTACCGTAATTTTAAGTTTACTTATTAAAATCAAACTAATTTTACCTATTAAACGGGAACCCCGTCACTTTTTATGCGGATCAAATTTAGGAAAAGTGACGAGAAACCTTTTATCAATCTCGTAAACTGAAGGTTGCTACACTTTATGAAATTCTGAGTTCTAGATGACAGAAGCTTACTTAAACTCAGAACACACAAAATCCAACCGAGTGGAATTTTATAGTCTATTTAATGACATCTACAAGGGATCTCGAGGGAAACACACAAAGGGGGTCTAACTAACGAAAGAAATAACACTAATAATGATCAAAAGAAGGAAAATAGGCGTATGAAGAGGGAACTATAACATCGTGTGTTGGACTAAAGTTCGTGTGTCGCTCTTACTGAGCCGTGTGGCCGAATAAAGAACGGGAAAAAGGGGGAGGGGTGGCCCACGGCCAGCCTGGCTGGCGAGCTGCCAGCAAGACAAGAGGAGAGAAAAAAAAACACGAGCGCCAGGGTTAAGTACTCCAGGGGCGTGTCGAAGAGGGACGGAGAAGACCACACCCTTCAGCTTGAATCTTGTCGACAAATTTGATGAAATGGGTTTACAATCATATATTAATATAAAATAACCTCAACCTCTGGAATGGTTATACCTTCGTTTTGGCAAATCAACTGCCTGTAGTTTCTCTCGACACCAGCGGGTGTCGCCTTGTCCCAGGAATTGTTCCTTTTCACAGACGGGCGGTTCGGTGGAAACGTCTGGCCTTTGATGCTTGGGAGTTCAGACTTCGAGGGTAGATGTTAATTTGTTTAGGGCCCACGAGGCATCCCCTTGGGGGCAGTCTCACAGCAGGGCCGCTTGGAAGAAGGCAGTTTTTCAAACCGTGGGGAGCCCCTGTGTCATCTTCGTTTGCGGGGAGCATGTCCGCTACACAGTCTACCTGTCAGGTGTGGCGTAGACAAGATCCGCTGTGACTGGGCACGGTGGTGGGTGTATCTGGCGTCTCGGCCTCACATCAAGATGTCTGTCATTTTCAGGCTCCATCCTGAATACTGCATCCGGCTCGAAGGACCAATGTTGGGGAGGAGGCTTTTTGACTAGATCGTTCTAATCAGTTCTATTACTTTCACAAAGTAATTGAAATTGAACATTTTCAACAGGGTTACAACAACCGTTCCAAAGTAATATCTGGTCTTTTTACTTTTCAAAAGTAAGCAGAGGCGTCATCACAAAAGGCAGGGGACGAGCAACTTCCTGTCCGGATCAAGGCGATTGGCTAGTCATACTGAACGTCGAGCTCTGCGATTGGCTAGTTGTACTGAACGTCGAGCTCTGCGATTGGCTAGTTCTGCTGAACGTCAGGAGTCCACGAGCCGCCATCTTGCCGAGCCGCTCCGCTTTCATTCAGTCGAGGGAAGACACAACATTCACGTGATTAGTGCTCGGGGTGCCATAGAAACCACTACATTCATGGCTGTCGAAGAATAGTTCCAATTGTACAATGACAAGCGTAACGGCACCGCCGACTGGCAAGAGAAGCACGTGCAGCCCCAACACAATAACCAGACTGCAAGAGAAGCAGCAGCTCCGAAATCTCAACGACCGGCTGGCCGTGTACATTGAAAGAGTCCGAAATGTGGAGTCCGAAAAAGACACCCTCAATGTGAAAATATTTGAGGAGGAAGCGGTGAGAAGCCGGGAGTTATGTGGGCTGAAAGCCTTGTATGACGGCGAGCTTGCCGATGCCAGAAGGTGTTTGGACGAGTCCTCCAAAGATCGGGCCTGGCTGCAAATTGAGCTGGGGAAACTCAAATGCGACTATGAGCAACTTTTACACGGGTAAGCGTGGAACACGTGCGCTTGAAAAGGGAGAAGTCTTTGGACATATGTAAAGTAAAAAAAAAATATATATATATATATTTTTTTTTTTCCATTGAAGGCAACTGATTTGTCCAAACATTTGCTGATCCTAGAAAAAAAAAAAAAAAAAAAAAAAAAAACATAACAGCTCAAGTGACGTGTGTTACGTTTAGGAAGAAAACCTTTGTGTCACATGTCGCCTTCATGTCAAATGGTGGCAACGGAGCACATAACGTTGTATAAACGTGTGTGTGCTTTGATATTGTCAATATTTTTTAAATCGCAAGCCAGGAAAATTGCGAGTATTGAGAATACTGTATTCACCATTTAAAATGAATAGCGGTAGGAAATTAGCATGCAGGTGTAAAAGTCATTATTACTGTCAAGTTATGTTTCTTATACGCAATCATATAACATGATACCAGTTTTATACTTTTCACTTTTTTTTTTTTTTTTTTAAATAAAAAAAAACAAAACAGTATGCTGCTTTACATGCACAAATCTGGTTACTAAATAAGAATAGTTGAGAGAGCCTTTGTCATTTATACAATGATACAACAAAAGTGCGGACAAATAACATTTGAGGGTCCTTTTAATATAATTTGATCAATAACGGAAAAGACGCATAAAAACACATTTCAAAAGTTTCCAACCGATAATCCAATCTTTTGGCAATGGTCGGTGAATGAACTGCTTTTTGTGACCTTATCTCTTGTCATCCAATGTAGCCGTTTTATTTCTTCATTTTTTAATCCAGCTACCATAAAAAGGACTCGGAGGCAGCAGAAGGTCACACCCAGTTGAAGGACTTGGAAGCTAAGCTCAATGCAAAAGATTCCATGCTTGCTACATCCTTGTCTGAAAAGACCACCTTGGAGGCCACCATGGTCGACCTGCAAGAACAAATACACAAGGTTAAAATCAGTTTTCCTTTTAGCATTTACAAGGGTTAAATACTAAAAAAACAAAAAAAAACGTCACCTGTTTTGTTCAGAGTCATTGACTTTAACACGTTTTACGTCATTTATTTTGTTATTTGTTTCTTTTTTTTTATGGATGCTTACAAGAAACCTCTGTTCACTTTCGTTGTCAGTTGAATTCTGGTCTTGCTCAAACCAAGAAGCACCTTGCTGATGAGATGCTCCTGCGTGTGGATTTAGAAAACCGCCACCAGAGTCTGACAGAGGAGATGGACTTTCGTAAGACCATGCACCAGGAGGTGAGAATGTCATTGCGCGGAAGCGGTATGTGAGGTTATGCAATCATCTGTCTGTTTTATCGACCTGATCGGCATTGGCCGATAATTAGCATTTTATGCTGATCGGCTTTAATGTCATAATTTGCCGATCGATCGGCTCCGCAAAAGACATTGACTGACTCCGTGTCACAATCGTGCACAGTATATTTGAATCCAATAGCCGGTTTATTTATATCTTTTGACGTAGTACTGTACATTTATCTGACGGCCAATAAAGTTATTTAAAACAAAAAAAAAAAACGTCAGCGGTGTGGAACAAACAACACTTGTCAACTCAAATGCGACCGGATACACTCGTTACCGTGGCGACTGCCACACGAGTGGATCGCGCCGACTGTATTATAAGAACAAAATGGGGGAAAACGAGTGTCGGTGGTCACCGGTGCTCAGGACAGGAGAGGACGTTCGTTTAAGGATTGCTTGAGGTATGTTCACGTACTTTTAAATACGATACGACTCGCAAGCAGGCAACAAAAACGTTATGTAGCCTAGCAAGCGAGTGCTAGCGCTAACGGTTGTGCGTAAACATGCCGCCGTTCTGTCGAATTATGCTCAAAAGTTTCGGTGTGGTTGAAGTAATTTAATTACAATAAAGTAATTACAGGAAGTTAGCACCCATTATTTCTGTCATGTTGTAATGTTGTAAGGTCAAACACCTTACTGATGAGAATACATGACCTGACCAGAGCAGTGATTTCTAACCTTTATGGAGCCAAGGAACATATTTTACAATTGAAAAATCTCACGGCACACCGACAAACAAGAATGTCACAAAAAGTGGATACATTAATTACTGTATGTACTTCCTGCCCTCGAATAGAAGACCGTTCATTTGTTCTGTCTGTCACTGTGCCTCACTCCCATAAATAGAGGAACAAAGATACATTATTTATTGTAAATATAATTTTTGGAGGTATTAAGTACACAAGTGTATACAGTAAATGAACAGGCCAGTTAAATAGACACATTGCTCGGATCGGTGATTGGTTATCGTTTTTTGAAACTCGGTGATCGGCCCCAAAAATCCTGATCGTGTTGTAAAGCCTACTTTTTACACCAAGTACCACCTAAAAAAAGATTTTATTTATACTACTACTCTTAATAATGCTTATCTATCCAGTACTATAACGGTATGCTTATCAGAATGTGGTTTTTTTTTAATTTTTTTTTTTTTTTTTTTGAAAAACACTAAAACAAATAACAGAAATAATGCTTAATTTATTTATTTATTTTTAACTGCAACAACATTGACGTAAAACAAATAACTAAAATCAATGATTTATACAAATATAAATTTTTGGAACAAATCACGATTATAAAGATATATTTTTTTTAATTGTAATTTTAAGGGGGGGGGGGTGCCTTTTGTTCCAAATTTACTCTTCCTGTATTGGTCATTGTCTTTAACTCAACTTCCACGCTGACTCCCTATCTCTCTCCCTGCTCTCTGCACGGTCAGTGATCTGCCTGAGATCCAGACTTGATTGGCGGAATAAGGTCATGTGGGATGGCTTAACTTGCATGTGATTGGTCTGGACGTTTCGTCAGTAGCGTAGAGCCTGTAATGCTGCACTGCTTAAATGTCCCATATTTTACCAAACCAACTTTTTCTCGTATTTGGCAGTTATATTGGCTCTATGGTGCGTCAGTAAACGTGAAATATGAAAATTGTCAACACATTCCTGAGTTCGACGTTTTTCTGCAGAGAGGCCTGAAATCAGGTCATTGGAATTTCTCGGGCTTATCTACGTCACTAGCGAAAATCTCAGCCTACCTCTCCGCAACCAATCAGAGGAAAGGGGGCGGTCTTAGCCAAATATGGACAAAGTGGATGCAAAACTGGGTCAAACAGAAGTCACTGTCAGAGGGGTTTTCTGGACACTTGTATGACAAAATGGTTTTTTTTAAATGAAAATTGACACTTTTAAACTAGTTCCATGTTAGAGAGTCACTCTATGGAGGTCTAAATAGCCAAAATATGGGACCTTTAAAATAGAAGCACATGTATGTATCAAATTACAGCCTTTCTTTTTGGGCTATAGGTGTGGGTCCGTATAGGACTGCTTTCGCAAGTAATGCCCCTTGTCCATTGTACCGGTTCTACCTCCAACCAGCCTCGCCCTGCCTCATGTGGTTGGTCATTTCTCTATTACACTTTTTCAAGGCACCGCTTTTCAGAACCTCCTCTGACCTGGTTCTAAAACACAGGCCGAGGATGGCCGTGACATAACTGTCATCTGATTGGCCGACAGATGGAGGCGTTTCTTTGTCACTTTCACAATCATGGCGTCTAAAGGCTGCCGGGCGACGAGCGACGCCGCTGAACCCGACTGGAGTGAACTGTGTGTTTCCGTGATTGGCCGGTCAGTCTGCCACAAAATTTGAATTGCCGTCTTAACGTTGCAGCAGATAAGATTTCCCTCACGGGAAAGACACATTTCTGGGTTTAGCGAGCCACGTCTGAGCAAGACATATCAAAAGTATATAAAGCATCAAATATTATTTTACGTCAATAAACTAGATTCATAATGTATAATGTACCTGTGGATGAAAAAGCAAAGCTTGTGACCAGAATGTACGCGAGCGTACGTACACGGTGGGTACGTTCAAACGAATGGAGCCAGTGAGGCTCCTTTCAAATATTCATACTCTCGCTTTTATTCTCACCAACACCGTCTCTCTTCACCAGCCAGCTTCTTCCTTAACTATTAATCTATCTTTTTATGCTTTAAGGAATGTGATGAAGTACAAGATACTGATTACAGGCTTGCCAGTCATCCACTTGTGAATCGCTCATGTGCGGGAGTGGGTCGGCAACTCCACACAATGGTCCGGTCCAGTGGGTTCGACCATGTCGCGCAGTGTGCGGCAGGCTTAAAGCAGCTTTTGTTCTGTGGTCAACTAATGCAGCCCTATGGGCGGCACAAGCCAGTGCAAACTGTAGGCCGGTCCCAAGCCCGGATAAATGCAGGAAGGGCATCCGGCTTAAAACTTTCCTAAACAAATATGAGCGTTCATCCAAAGAATTCCATACCGGATCGGTCGTGGCCCGGGTTAACAACGTCCACCACCGGCTCCGTCAACCTGCAGGGCGCCGTTGGAAATTCAGCTACTGTGGGTCGAAGTCGAAGAAGAAGAAGAGGTGGAAAGCGGGTTCTTTGGCAGAAAGAGAAGAGGAAAGCACAGACCCTAGAACTGAATGTGGGGACTTTGAATGTTGGGACTATGACAGGAAAATCTCGGGAGTTGGTTGACATGATGATTAGGAGAAAGGTTGATATATTGTGTGTCCAGGAGACCAGGTGGAAAGGCAGTAAGGCTAGAAGTTTAGGGGCAGGGTTTAAATTATTTTACCATCGTGTAGATGGGAAGAGAAATGGAGTCGGGGTTATTTTAAAAGAGTTGGCTAAGAATATCTTGGAGGTGAAAAGAGTATCAGATCGTTGTGATAAGGCTGAAACTTCAAATTGAGGGTGTTATGTGTAATGTGATTAGCGGCTACGCCCCACAAGTAGGATGTGACCTAGAGGTGAAAAAGAAATTCTGGAAGGAGCTAGACGAAGTAGTTCTGAGCATCCCAGACAGAGAGAGAGTCGTGATTGGTGCAGATTGTAATGGACATGTTGGTGAAGGAACTAGGGGTGATGAAGAAGTGATGGGTAAATACGGCATCCAGGAAAGAAACTTGGAGGGACAGATGGTGGTAGACTTTTCAACAAGGACGCAAATGGCTGTAGTGAACCCTTTTTTTCCAGAAAAGGCAGGAACAAAGGGTGACCTAAAAGAGCGGAGGTACGCAGGTGAATTACATTTTGTGCAGACGATGTAATCTGAAGGAGGTTACCGACTGTAAGGTTGTGGTAGGGAGTGTGTGGCTAGACAGCATAGGATGGTGGTGTGTAAGATGACTCTGGTGGTGGGGAGGAAGATAAGGAAGACAGAGGCAGAGAAGAGAACCATGTGGTGGAAGCTGAGACAGGACGAGTGTTGTGCAGTTTTTCAGGAAGAGGGTGAGACAGGCTCTCGGTGGACAGGAAGAGCTTCCGGAAGACTGGACCACTGCAGCCAAGGTGATCAGAGAGGCAGGCAGGAGAGTACTTGGTGTATCCTCTGGCAGGAAAGGAGAGGAGGAGACTTGCTGGTGGAACCTCACAGTACAGGAAATAATACAAGGAAAAAGGTTAGCTAAGAAGGAGAGGTCGGAGGAGAGGCGAAAGGAATACATTGAGATGCGACACAGGGCAAAGGAAGCGGTGGCAAAGGCCAAACGAGGCATATGATGACATTTATGCCGGGTTGGACACTAAAGTAGGAGAAAATGATCTATACAGGCGGGCCAGGTAGAGATGGGAAGGATGTGCAGCAGGTTATGGTGATTAAGGATAGAGATGGAAATATGTTGACTGGTGCTAGCAGTGTGCTAGCTAGATGGAAAGAATACTTCGAGGAGTTGATGAATGAGGAAAATGAGAGAGAATGGAGAGTAGAAGAGGCAAGTGTGGTGGACCAGGAAGTGGCAATGATTAGTAAGGGGGAAGTTAGAAAGGCATTAAAGAGGATGAAAAATGGAAAAGCAGTTTGTTCTAATGACATTCCTGTGGAGGTATGGAAGCATCTAGGAGAGGTGGCTGTGGAGTTTTTGACCAGCTTGTTCAATAGAATTCTAGCGTGTGAGAAGATGCCTGAGGAATGGAAGAAAAGTGTGCTGGTGCCCATTTTTAAGAACAAGGGTGATGTGGAGAGCTGTGGGAACTGTAGAGGAATAAAGTTGATGTGCCACACAATGAAGTTATGGGAAAGAGTAGTGGAGGCTAGACTAGAAGTTAGTATCTGCGAGCA